>NW_007585116.1:357350-386437 GCF_000523025.1 Cynoglossus semilaevis | reverse complement strand
AAACGCAAAATATTCACTCGGCAGCATACCTTTTTGAAAAAACAATAAAAAGTAAAAAAACTTACATGACAATTTGACTCTGACATTGAATCTTCTGCTGCCTCTTCCTTTTCGGGATTCCTAATAAGAAGAAAATTTAGTAATAATATGTTCTAGAAAACTGTTACGATTAACTTTACTGAGATGGCATTAACTTTGTTTACGGTGGGGCTTCAAGAAACGAGCTACGAATTTTCAAAGTTAAGAGTAAGCAACCTTTGTACGTTTTGCCTCGTGATACGAGAAAACATCTAGTTAGGACTTTGCAAACAAATTAATTGGTTTATAGTCGTTTTTAATGTTGTGAAATATATTAAACTCATATCCCGAAGCCCCACCGTATTAGCTGACACAAAGCCAAGACAGTTTAGTTATTTATAGAGAAAAGTCTAGCTAGTTAACTAGTTAAATAACCATTTCATATTTATGCTCTGTTCGCTGTCTGCGGAAGTAAGTGATGGCAGCTTTGTGTTAGCATGTAAACCGTTTAGTTTCCATGTGGGTTTGGCCAAATGGCTGTGATTGGCTGCATGGCTGTCTAGAGCAGTGGTTCTCAAACTTTTTATACTCTGTACCACCTGAGAAAAAATTGAGCTCTCTGAGTACCACTGATGACCAACATTAGAATATAGCAAAAGCAGCCCACACAGGAGAGATGTTTATGTTTAAATGTTGTATTAATTTTGCATATGTTTCAGATTTATTCAATTCAAGATGTAAATGTGAAAATATGAATTTTCCACGCTTACCACTAGAGAGCGCTCGTGTACCACTGGTAGTACGGGTACCACAGTTTGAGAACCACTGGTCTAGAGGACTGAGGTGCGCTCCATTTCTGTATGCCGGTACACATTAAAAATAAGTGGGGGGGATGAAATCACCTTGTTGAAAAAGCGCGGGAGTCCGAACACTTGTCCTGCCATTCCTAACCCAAGGTTTGTCTGTAAGATTCGGTTTCTTCATCATTTCACAGCACGGTAACCAGTTTTTAAACTTACTGTGGCTGGGACTGAAGCTTACCGATGTCTTTCGCAAAGGCCCAGCAGATATAGACTCAGTGACTCACACTGAGTTTAAATTATCTGAAGTTTTTTTTATAGGACACTGAGTCAGCTTTGGTATGATGAACAGACATGGGACACAGGAGAGTGTTATTTTTTTTAGAGGTAACTCTACGGGGTACTGTCGTTTTATGTTGTTATTTTTCATATTTTTTTCTGAATTTTAACCATAAAAATGTATGCATTTTTAGGCAAACTAAAGCAGTTTATTCTATTTTGACAAACTTATTTTTGCAGAGCTTTTTAGAAAATATTACTGTTATCAATGGTTGATGTATAATAAACTAAAATAAATGTTTGTTTTTTTTCCAGAATTTTAACCATAAAGGATATAGTAATGTATACAAAGATTTAAAAGTAGTTTATATTGTTAAACTGTATTTCTGTTATGAAGAAAATACTTGAAGCACAGTATATTATTATTAAAAGATTTTTTGTAAGTACTTGGCTGTAGTTTTTGCTTGTGAAACCCACATAGAAAATAAGCATTTTTGCATATATTTTTTCAACATGATACTTTTTTAAAACACTTACAATTGATTACAGGATTTATGGATTAGCGTTTCTGTCTTTGACAGTGCCATAAAAAAAAAAAAACAGGTTTGTGGGTTTTGTGTTTGCCTACGTACCGTTATGGTTTGAAGATAACGTCCAGAAAACACAAGTCGTGGACAGAAAATCTGTTTTTTCTGGGCAGTTCGTGGACGTAGTTAACAGTTGGATTCATTAGGTGGAGAAAAATAAATGTGGTCAGTGAGCGTCCACTGCGGGGGATGTGTGTAGAGTGGCTCGGTTGCACCCTGATGCTAGGCTCTGCAGGAGTGCTAATTACTGAAGATATCCTCCTCTCCTTGACGATGAGGTGACCTTCAACACTGTTGCGGTAACCACAAGGCTGTCTGGCTCGCATATGCTTTAGACACACACACACAAAACAAGAAAAAATGACTTGGTGATTCAAAGTAAAAGTAGATGCAGAATGCAGAAATGTGATGACTATTTAGTATTCATTTACGAACCGAGCTATTCAATTGCAAATCAACATCAATCCCTTAAAACTATTCAAATTGATTGACACAGGAAGAGAGGCAGCGCAAACCAGTGAACAATGATGGAATACTTTTGCAATATCCCATTATTTGTTCTGCACTGGAGGCAGATTATAAAGTGTTTTGACAGTCTCCACTTTAAAAAAGAGAGGCTGTTTGCAGGGAAGTGCTGTGAATGCTGGGTGAATAATCAGATATCTCCTTCTGAGCGATGGAACAAAGGAGTATTTTATCAGTTTTTACAATCAATAAATCCTAAGAATAGAATACATTTGTTCTTTTGAAGTTTAAGACTTTAATGAGTAAAATGCTGAGAACTCCAGTGGGATTCTCACTGCTCAGTGATGAGCAGCTGAACGCTCCCTGAGAACCATTGTTTTTAAATGGATTTAGTACAATAGTAATTTACTAAATATACTACAGACGTGTGCACGAATCTTCCACTAATAAATTCAGAGTTTTTTAAAAAGAAAATAAATGTTATACCCCTTGTGTGTGTCATTGGATTTTACTGTCAGCCAGGCTTCATATTTAAGGTTGAACGTATTTAATTTCAGGGGAAAAAAAAGAGTCAAGTTTATTTTTGTCGATAGACTTAAAATTGAGATAGAGAGAGTTGGAATTAAATTTTAAAATATCCTCCTAAAAATATATTTAACAAGGAATAAACAGAGAAACGGAGTACAACCAGTGTATTAAAAGTACAAAAAACAGAGAAACGGAGTACAACCAGTGTACTTTTGTACTAAAAGTACAAAGCAAAGCAGAATGAGGTTCATAAATGCTATTGAAAACCTTGAAAAAAATATTTAATCATATCTTCCTGTCTTATGAGGTTCATAAATGCTATTGAAAACCAATATTTAATCACAGAGGAAAGAAAAACACCCCTTAAAACAGGAAGATATGGCTCAGTTCTGCTATCTGCCTCTAGGGGAGCTTTAATATGTTAAGTCGTTCATTTTTTATTTTATTATTTTGTATAAAAGGTTTGAGGTCAGCTAATCTTTGGGTTACAGAAAAAGAAGATGCATGAATTAGATAGATGGATGAATGGATGGATGGATGGATGGATAGATAGACAGACAGAAAGATAGATTACATAAGACACTTGAGCTATGACTTACTTTTTCTCCACTCTAATGTAACTGTGACTCTGTGAGTCGGCCACTGTTATTTACAGCTGAGAGAAATGAGCGGATTCAGCCTCGTGGAACAGGTGGCTGTTGAAGCTGTCGCAACGAGCAGAGAGAGCCGGGGTGTAGACGCTGTAAGATCGGCAAATGAGTTTGACAGCTTAAATAGGCCACCCAAATGGTAGTTGGCAGTGTGCAGGCTCAGCTGACACATGAGATGACTCAGGATCAACCTTCAGTTGGCCACCTCAGCCACTGCCATGTTTCTGTTAAACCACAAAGGAGGAATGAAGGGATCATGTAACTGCACGTGGCTTGAGAAAAAAAAAAAAAAAGAGAGAGAGAGGGAGAAAGAGAATGTTAATGATTGTTCATGCAACCTAATTAGATGTCAAGCATTACCAGTAATATCACAACATTGTTACCTATAAATAACAGAAAATGTCCGTCTTTTTGCCCCTTGTTTTTATGCTCAAAAGTACATTAGATAAATCTTCATATTTAGTGAAATATAATTTTACAAAACATTTCCTGAACATGAACTGTATGTATTTTTTTATTGTCAAAATCAAGAATATATTAGCCGGATTGATACCCCAAGTGGGCCGGTTTTGGCCCACAGACCGTATGTTGGACACCCATGACTTAAATGATCTAAAATTTGTTGTGTTTTTGTAAATGTACAGTATAAGGCTGTATAACCAGCAGCTTTAAAGAGAGCTGACATCTGCACTGAGGCATTTTTTGAAAAAAAAAAAAAAACCTCGGAAGCCACACAGGGCTGCAGCAAAGACAAAGAAGTTTCAGTGAGAAAATATCTGGGAATTTGCTGACTTGGCGGACGTGCCGTCTTCGGCCTGTCCTGGGGAAACAAATGAGTCCAAAGCAGAAACATCTAAAAAAACAAAAAAAAAACAGATCTTTTTGATCATCAATTCCTCTCATATAATTGGTGGAAATTCAAATAATCTTTTTTAGGCTTTTCCTCCCACGCCTATAGCATAATATAACTTGCAGGCTCAGGTTATTTAGACACAGGTGTAGATTAACCCAGTGATTCCCAACCACTGGGGCGTGGCACACTAGTGTACCGTGAGAGTTCATCAGGTGTGCCTCAGAAAATTATACAATTTGGTCTAAAAGAAATATCGCAAATATTTTTTCTTTTTTTTGTCAATGCGTGAGAGGCAAAGCAATTAAATACTCGTCCACTAGGTGGCAGCAAATGGCTATGAAAACTAAAAAAAAATTTTTTTTTAAAAGAGAATCACAGCTGTTGAAGAAGATCTTTGTGAGCGTCTTTCTTCAATTCCTGCCAGTATATCAGCGTCGTTTTCAACTAAACAGGGCGAGGTTTTAGTGAATTGAGAGTATATTTTAACTGGAAGGTTATTATATTTTATTACATATACTTTTTGTCAGATTTTTGTTTGGGGGTGTGTCGTGGGGTTTTCTAATGAAAAATATGTGCCGCGGTTGGGAAACACTGGATTAACCAAACAATCACAACAGAAGACAAAAAACAACAACATAATGAATCACCTGTGTCTCTTCTTTTCCGCCTCCCCCATCATCTTATCATACTATCTGACACCTCCCCTCCCCTCCTTTCCCTTTCTTTTCCATCCCCCTTCTCGTCTCCTCCTATTTCTCTGTCATTTAATACAAGGAAGCCTGTGACAATAGCCGCTGGGAAGGAGCTGCAGATCAATTTTGCACTCTGCTGCTGAATGCTGTCCTCGTGCTGGGGGAGGGGGTCAGCCCCCACTTCTAGTACGTGACACAACACTTCACTGAGAGCCTACAGAGCTCACATTATTGAGGGATCTAAAAGGAATTTTCTTTAACCCTTCAGCCTCGGCCCACATTCCTTTAAACACTGTATCGGTGCGTCGGTGAAATGACTCTTCAATAATGATTAAGTTTCCCGTGATCTTATTGGTGAGGATTCTCAGGAGCCCGTTTAATGATCCAGGCGAACAGTAAAAAAAAACCAAAATAATCTCCTTCTCATGCTCAATGGCAGCTGACACTTAACCTGCAGTTAAGATACTTAGAAGACAAAAGGATACGAGCGAGGTTATTCACATTACTGTTAGCTCTTTGTGCTGCATGAAATGTGTTGCGGTCTCACATAATGTGGCAGAGGTCGTTAGCATCTCTGATTAACGAGGAAGATTGAAGTGGGTCGTGGAAAAGTGCTGGTCTCAACAACAACCAGTAATTAAAACGACGGGATAATAAACAGAGGGACAGTGGTTTACGAGATGGAAAAAAATATGTTCGTATTTTTTCTGGCAATTTGACATGTACATATATTTTTTTAGAAAATGAAGTAATGTAAGATACATTAATATATAATGTATTAATATATTTAGTGCAAAAAAATGTAATCTATATTCCCAAATGTAATCCCATATTTAAACAACAGAGTTGTTTGTATTAATATATTTAGTGCAAAAAAATTTTTTTTTTTAATCTATCCCATATTTAAACAACAGAGTCGATCCAAAGTACTTTACAGGACACCATTAGGAATATGGTGGTTTCGCTGGGAATCAAACCCAGGACTCTTTCCTCTCTGCCTTCAAGGCAAGCATGCTAACTGCTACAACATGGAACCTCTATTACAACTTCATTAATAAATTCTTAAATTCTTGTGTTATCGTCAGCAACAGGCTGCCCCTAGAGGCGCCTCTCTGCCTTCAAGGCAAGCATGCTAACTGCGCAACGTACGAGTATTCCAAGATACGAGCAAGACTTCGAGCAAATTTTTGCTTTGAGATACGAGTTAATATTCGAGATACCAGCACGCTTACAGACGCCGACGCTAGGTGGCTGAGCACTCGGAGCAGCCCCAGGCCCACGACTTCCATACGCATCGCTTCCGTACGTAGAGTTATCTAGAAACGCATGATGACCAATGGAAATAAAGCAAGAAATTGTCGATAAATATGAGCGTGGTGCCCGCTGAAAAAAATAATACAAATCTAAAAAAAAAATTGAAAAAATTGAAAAGTAAAAAGTACTGGCCTTTTAAAAAAAAATTATGAAAAAAGTTTTTTAAAAATTTTTAAAAATTAAATAAACTGTAATTGGTGAGTCATTGGATAAGAGATCTGATCATAACGGGACCAACCTGGTTTAATTACATTTATTACATTTAATTAAAATTTTAATTTTAATTAATTTTAATTTTTAATTAAATTTTATTTAAAGGTTAAATAACATATTTAAAAATAAAAATCAATACAAGTTGTGTCATGTACTGCACTAAAACATCTGAAATGTATGTTTAAAAAATACACCAAAAATATATCTGGCTACAAAATGGAGACGTGAGCTGAGGAGAGATGAAAGAGTGATACCATGAATAATAACAGAGGGAAAGGTTAGTGGTCCAACACAGCCACATGACACCTAATTAGTCACTCTCACTGGGGTTGGAAGCGGTGTTTGTGTGTGTGTGTGTTTGTGTGAATGTGTCTCAGTGTGAAAGCCACTTTGCTCTGAGTGAGGACATCCGGTGTCGGAGGAAGACCTTTGGATTAACTAACCGCCTCCACGGGGTGCCAGGATGTAAATATTAACAGGCTTGCACATTCAGATGTGTCTGCACACACGCACTCACTCTAGGGATGGTTCCACAGCAGGATTCTTGATTTGATACGATAACAATTACTTTTTGACAATTATTTTTTATACTGATATCGATACTTTGTGTGATTTTTTTTTTTACCCAAATAGTGGCCTTTTAGCAACTGTAATATATATTTTTCATAGTATATTAGTCATCAGTTTGAATATCGATACTTTGTGTGATTTTTTTTTACCCAACTGCTACCATTAAGGGACAAACAAAAAAAAAAAAAATGGGGAAAAGCCGGACCAGCACAGTCATAACATAAAAAACTTTTTCCTCCTTGTCTTCATGCAAATAAGTACAAGTATATGAGATATTTATTTTTATTATTATTTATTTATATTTACTGAAATATAATTTTACAACAAATATCCCAAATATGAAGTGTTTGTTTATTTTTAAATTTTTTTAATTAATCAAGCGGGCCGGATTGAACACCCTAGCGACCCGGTTTTGGCCCACGGGCCCCTGACACCCCGCTATAAACCAAGAAACCCGTTCTCAGCGAGTGCAATTTTACAGTTAGCTAACAAGCTAATTTGGCAAGAATATTTAAAAATCATACAGCAATTAAGATAATTGGCTACCAATGCTAACATGCTAACACACCAAATACGGCTTCACCCAAATAAAGTGAAAGAAAGTTCAGACAGGAGCTTGACGAATCCAAAAATCCAAAAACAATAATCGATGGCTATGATTTTTCGTGGACGCCTCTTTGGTATCAAACACGTCTGCCTCCAACAGCCTCAAATATTTCATCACTTCGACCTCATGGGGATGAAACTCCAAATTATAATCATTCATTTTTTTGTGGAGACGCCCCCCGCTGCGGCAGCAGCTAAAAATGGCAGAGAAGGTAACTGATGCGAGAAGCAGTAGACGGCACACGGCGGGTTGCTAAGGTAGCGCATGTAGGAGGTTTCAGTGACAAGAATTGTAATGCAAAAATAAATGAGAAAGTCTAAATTGAGACCAAAAGGGGGAAGAAATCAGTAGCCACGAGCACGCATCGCTCTACCTACCACTAAGACTTGCTCCTGAATGCATCATCTGCTGAATGCTAAACAGTGGGCTCAAGGCCTTTTTTTTTTAATCTGCTGTGTCCTTGTCCAGGCGAAACGCTCTGTACCACAGGATCAGAAAAGTCTGCACTACAGAAGACTGTTAGAGCTGAAGCGTAGAAAAGAATTAACAGAATTTCGAGCAGCTGCATACGTATTTTATTTCTCTATTGTGTATTTTACCAGTATTTTTATGTATTCTTTACCTTGACTTGTTTCCACTTCGCTCCGGGGCAAGCGCCACACAAGAATTCCTATGTGGGTGAACTGTCTAGTTTTGCGCTTAAATTGCCAAAAACAAACCTTGAACCTTGAATCTTGAATCTCATACAGTTAAGAATACAATTAGTAAGGGCTCAGACCGGGTTAGCAGTATCAATAATTAATACTTTCAGGTGTGTGTATGTTTATTTGTGTATTTATTATTTAGTATTGCAGTGCTTCCGGGAATAGCAGTTAGCATGCCTGTCTTGAAAGTGGAGAGTAGGAAGTCCTGCGTTCAATTCCCAGAGGAGCCACATATCCCTGACCTAGTTGGCGAGTAGCGCGGACAAATACATCGTCACATATCGCTATATGCGGAAGACGGTTTTGTTATACAAAATACATTGATTGGTGTTTTTTGGGAACTTTTTTTTTGCCCTTCATTATGGCTCCCAGGCGTCACTCAGACTCTTCTGATGTTTTTTGTTCTATATAATGATGTTAGCATTGCGTTAGCATTGCGTTAGCGTCAGTGAGTGACATAGGTACTGATGTAAAGAGAGTGAGTTACAACTTACAAAAATCCAGTTACATCTTGGCCGGAGGAATAGAACTCTGACGTCTCAAGTCGTGGACCTCCTGTAACGGACAAATCACAGAAATCATTTAAAAAAAAAAACATTTGGATTTTTTTTTTTAACACAGAATTTCCACATGTTCATATTGTTCCTGTTAAAGTGCTGCCTGAGTTGAGTGTCCGGAAGTCATTGTAACAATTTCACCTAGCTGTTCATTTGATGTAAATTATGTGCTGCAGCTCCTCTGTTTTACCACAAGGGGTCATATCAGTGCTCCCCAACCTTTTTTTGTATTTATTCTGTTAGCATCGAGAGTCTGAATGAACTTTCTGTCTTGAAACATTGATGAATTTTTTTTTTAAGAAAGAAGTCAATTAGTAAAACTGAAGTACATCCTGCCCCGTACCACATGACTTGTGGACCGGAACTGGTCCCCGAACCGGGGGTTGAGGACACTTGATTTAAGCAATATCTAAAAGATGATGGGTTCACTTCTGTGAGCAAACAGCTCACATCTTCACACATACAGCAACTTTAATGGTGCTGTCCGTGGTGCTGAATGTTGTGTATTTAGGCAACCGCTCGTGCTTTGTACTATTTTTGCCATTCACCTACTCACTCTCACTTATACAGCACTTTTTTTTTCTACCACACATTCAGCATTCCCAGTCACACACTGCCAGCACTGAATGCCAGGAACTGCTCTGGGACACATTAGCATGCTAACTAATTAAGCCAAAGCTTCTCATTGGAAAACAACTTCTATACTGCTGTACTGAGTGATGACTGAGAGGCAAACGCACTCAAACAGTTCTGTGCTTATATATTTATATAACATAAATTCCTGCATTAAAATAACTGGTTAACAGTACACAGTGTGATCTTGTGGCTAGTTCTTTGAGCACGAGAATGAGATCCTTTTCCGATCAAACATTTTGATTAAAAATTAAAAAAAAAAAACACAGCCCAAAAAAAAGATAAAAAATATAAAATGAATGGATTGAATAGAATCTATAAAAAAAAAATGTTTTTGCTCTTTAACAAAAATCAAGATTATAAAACTATTGTTTTCATTTTGATTATTTTAATAGATAACAAAAACAATAATAATAGTTGGTAGTAATAATAATAATAATTATAATAATAATTATTATTACTATTATAAATACAGACCAGCTTTTATCCTCATTTTGAAAAGTTTATTCCCTTCATCCTAAAGTAGTGGTTCCTAACCTTTTTTTTTTTTGGGCTTGTGACCCTATTTGGACATCGCAAATTTCTGCCGACCCCTGGAATTACATTTTTAATCGTGTTTGTTGTATTGTGTTGCAAATACAGTAGCCAGATTAGTACACACAAAGTGTGTGTGCGGAGTTTTTAAACAAACATTTTAAACATTTTTGAACATTTTTTGTTAGACATTGTCAACTACATTTCAAGCGATGCTATTTGAATTCCAGGTAACCCCTTTGAACATTTTTTGTTAGACATTGTCAACTACATTTCAAGCGATGCTATTTGAATTCCAGGTAACCCCTAGTGGGGTCACGACCCGGATGTTTAAACTGTTCTAAAGGGTTATTTAACACAAGCACAAAGATATTTTTTATGAGAAGGAGCAGAATGATTTTTCAGCACCGTCATATCAGTGATTAGTTGACGCGCCAGAACGTGGAGCTCAGGCGTCTCTGCTGCTTCCTGCCTGTTCCTATATTATGCTTAGCTCAATAAAAATAAAACTGACGGTAAACAAATGGCCTGTGTGGGTTTACGTGCAGCGTATAACCCCCACATATATCCTTAACTGCACTGTCAGTGGAAGCACTGACGTTTCAAAGCCAACCATAAGCTTCTGTTATTGTGCTGCAGTTAACAGTCGGAGATGTGCACACTGCAGAATATCTGATAGCTGCTTCACGTACCGTATGTATTATAGTGCCATCTCTGGCAATTTAAGCCTGTTTTATGACGGTGTGGGCCCACTCTGAGTGCCGCGCTGCCTGAGTGTCTGTGTGACAGTGATAAAGACGAGGACGTGGCATCGCTCTTCCTAACCGCGGGTAACAGTCATGTAGAAACGAGTCGTTGTTTTTAATGGTAGGCCTATCTTTAGGCGACGGTGCTCGTTTGTTAGTGGTGACAATTGTTAACATTGGTTATAATTAATTCTTCCCATATCCGTAACAGTTAACTCCTTCCTAACACATGAACCCTGAACATTATGAACGATAAACAAGCCTCAAGCCACTAGATGGCAGCATTGCAGCTTATTGTATTAATCTATATTGATAATCAGGGGGTCGTATGCAGAATGCTGGTGCCAGCAACTCTTACAGAGGTTTGTACGGATAAATAAATAAATATTACCAGGTGCTCAATAGTCTTTTAATTCTGTCCACTAGGGGGCAGAAAATAATTGGTGGTTTTTTTGTTCATAAAATACCATCTCAATATGTCAGAGCACAGTCACCGAGAGCTATTTAACAGTCTGGCTGACTGACACGACTGTCAGGTGGATTGTGGGGGACTGTAGACAGATGGATGTTGTTGAGGACAATGTCTTCAACAAGGTTTAAAAAGAAAAAAATCGCAAATCCTGACGCTTTCCACAAAACACTGTCAAAATGCACAGTAACGACTGAGGTCCACCAACATCTGAATTATTTTTTGGGAAAATTTTCCTTATTAATAATTGATTTAGTCCAATGGTTGTCAATTATCTTCTGTCATGCCCCCCCTTGTGGACAGAAATGTTTTCATGCCAACTCCCTGACCCACACCCCCACAAATTGAAATACTATTGAGAACCTAATAACATGTATATTTTTTAACTGTACAAACTACTGTATGTGTTGCTGCCCCCTAGTGACTGGAGGCTTATTATCATTCAAGCATTACCTCAGTGGTACACCTATGTCCATATGCGTGCCATATTCCGTTGGACACCCCACCAGAGGGGCCCGCCCCACTATTTGAGAAGCACTGATTTAGTCACAGGCCCGCCCCGTCATATTTAAAAATGCCAAATTATCTGGATGATTAATCGTGATTAATCAACAGCTACAACAGATTTTAGCCATTTGACAGAAATACATTCAGTTTTATTCTTAAACTCAAATTTACAAAATCTCGTAATTTTCCTATTATTCTCGATGTTTTAATTATTATTAATAATTTAAAAAAAAAAAACAGTTTCATGCATTTAGACGACATGACACCATAGAGTCGAAGCCTCCATTTAAGGTCGCTGTTTGGCTTTAAATTTCTGGACCTCCCGCTGAGAATGACCGCTGAGTCAGTGTATGGTCAGACCCAACTCTCCTTCTCCTGCAGAGTCGCATTTATAGGATGAGCCGACTGTCCACACTGTCCTCTCAGACAACATCACTGTCAGCACACAGTGACTACTTTACAGGCTGTATATATCGCGCCTCCAGAATAATGGGCACCACAGCGCCTCGTGTATTGTTGCCTTGACATTTATGCTACAGCCCTGAGCAAAGAAAGTAAAATACCAAGTGTTACACAAAGGACCGGCCTGAATTAATTAACTGTACCAGCAGAGGGCAAGCTATTTTTATCTGCGTTTTTTTTTTTTTTTCGGCCTTAGTGTTGACCGTTAGATTTGAAGATATTTCATCAAGACTGTATAAAGATTTGAGATACGAGCACGCTTACAGACACCGACGCTAGGTGGACGAGCACTCGGAGCAGCCTACGTCGCCTCACTCGTTCGCTTCACATGTTCGCCCGCTAAAGAAAATACAAATCAAAAAAAGTAACCCAAGTTAAGTTAATTCTAAGTTTTTGTAAGATACATAGTGTATATGTAAGGTACGGTACGAAATCAAGTGTCTACGTATGGGCCAAATCTCTTCCCCCCTCCTCCACACATGCCACCATTAGCCGCTACTGTATCGTCTGTCTCGAAGGTAAGAACTCACATTTAAAACCACATTTTATTTTATATCACATGAATCCTTATATACTATAAGTTTTGTGTGTGTGTATATGTCTCTATAGCAACTAAAAACATGTATTTTCCATTGTTATTAGCACTAATAGGGGAGTTTTTTTTAGAGGGCCAGAACGGATTAATTATGTTTCTGTTATTTCTTATGGGAAAAAATGATTTGAGATACGAACACCTTGAGTTACGGGCTCTGTACTGGAATGAATTATGCTGGTATCTCAAGGTATTACTGTTACTGTTATTCTTACTGTATGACCTATTATGACTATAACTGTACATTTTCTATTTATTATTTATTATTATGTATGTATTTTTGTATTTTGTATGTTTACTGTAGCTTCATTGTTGACTGAATGACTCAAATTGTAAGTCGCTTTGGCTAAAAGCATCTAAAAGTACTGTAATGTCATGTAATCTAGGAAGCAGAGATCTACACTCGCATTACTACTGTATGTATGCGGTCTGTATATTCATGCACAGTGATTGGTTACTCGGTGATATAATCAGAATAATCTCCCGGGAAGCTGGGGTAAAAAAATGAACATGATGTCGTTAGTACCCCCGTATACACAGTAACCCTGCATACGTTTTTTCAAAACAAACAACAAACACCTTTCCAGCCCGAGGGGATTTCATCTGCATCTATACTGTGTAGGAGCTCAGTCGGCAGAAAGGTTCAAATCATTTTGGCATCTTAATGTGATCGTATTAAACAATCCCTAACTGCAGCCTTGTAACAGTCATTAGTTCCTGGAGTTCACCTGGAGAACATCGCCACGGGACTTTTACTGACATGATGGGGTTTTCCTTAGCAGAATCCCCCACCCCCACTCCCCTCCAAACTGCAGTATAAAGTTATAGTAATTTATCACCTTTTTCATTGGCTGGCACATTAACATCTAATCATTATAAGAAGAAACAAATGTATGTCTGGTTTACATTGTGCTCCACACGGTTGATGAGATCACATGACTTCTCCGTATCACCCTCTCCCTGATACACTGAATCACCTCACGTCACACGACGGATACATTAACGCTAACCAAACATCGGGGATTTCCCCACACGGATGTACGCGCTGTGCATTGCAGAGCATTTCAAGATGCACTGCAATGAATCATGTAATGCCCTGAGCATTGTAGCCACGGCTGTACGCCTGTTCATTTGCATTGGAATTTCACTGCTTAGCAAAAAGGGTATTAAGTCAATGTAAAAAATAAATAAATATATATACACATATATATATATATACACATGTATATATGTATATATATATATACGTATATATACATATATACGTATACATACAGTATATATACATATATACGTATACATATATATGTATATATATATATATATTTAAGCAGTTAAATTTCAATGCAAATGAACAGGCGTACAGCCCTAATGTGTGTGTGTGTATATATATATATACATATATATATACATATATACATATATCTATACATATATACACACATATATACACATTTCTCAAAATTAATAAATATGAAAAAGGGGAAATCAGAATATTAAATAGTTTAGTTATAATGTTTATATTTTTCCATATTATTTCCATCATTGTGGATTATCCATACATTATAAGAAGTGTTTTTTTAAAATATATATTTAGGAATGTTAATTTATCTGGATTAACTCTGATTAATCATACTTATTTATGATCACAACTACTTGTGATTAATTGAATTACCCCCCTAATTAATCAGAAATTTTTACACTTCTTACAGAATCCAGAAAAACAGAAACCGGACGTTCTTATTGGCTAATGCTACTTTGCATCAGTGAAGCAGTGAAGGTAAAGCAGTTTGTTACCTTGAGCAGGCTGCCAGGGTGAACCAGGTCATGTAACTTTGTCATGATCCCTAAATCTTCACAAAGTTACGTCTCCTACCAAAGTTACGTCCTTGGGGGACTCCAGCTGGAAGGACCAAAAAAAAAAAAAAAATTAATTAAAAAAAAATCACAGATCATCAGTTATGTTAACGAAGCATAGTAGACTGCATTTTATTTTTTCATCAATTTCTTACATCTTTATCTGTAAAAGGGGCTCATATATTATACATTATATTATTTGCTAATTTTGCTAACGTAGATATCAATTAATGCAGACAGAAAATATCCATTCCTGGTTTTTTTTTTTCAACCAATCAGACACTCAACTACTGTAGGCATGTTGTGTATTTAAATTCATATTATTTATTATTCATTTTTTCCTGCTGTTTTTTTATTTTTAAATCCCTAGCTGTGCATGTATTCTTTTCTTCTACCGACACTCTCAGCTTAAAAAGGGTTGTCCAAGAGAGGAGCCAACCTTCAGGCACCAGACGTGTTTTTTCAAAATCCACAAAGTTTTTACAACTAACAAGACAGCTTTCCTCCACACCTAGAGTAGAAACAAAAACACACCGACAACCAGTCTGCATTCTGGAGATAAGAGTCCCTCCAGGAAAAACACCAGGAGCATGTTTTTATTTTTATTTTTATTTTTACTGAAGTTTTCTGATTACAGGAAAGTGACTGGAGTTTGTTTTTCCAAAGTCAGCATTCATCTGGATAAAGGACTCACCAAACAGAAGGCAGAGACTGAATCATCCCTAAGACGTGTGTATGTGTGTGTGTTCCTGGGTCATTGGTTTTCATTTTCATGCAACAGCCTGACAAATGAAGCAGATGTCAAACAGCGTGACACCGTTTTCCACACAGGAAGTTCCAGATGCTCAGCACCCTTCAGTGGCTCATATTGATCAGAGAGATGTTTCCGAAACAACAGTTTAGAAATCTGAAAGGTTCAAATAACAACATGTATATATATATATATATATATATACACTATACTTGTTGGCGGGCCAGATTTTTCGCAACATTATTATTATTTGATGCATATGTTGATATATATATTTTTTTATTTTAGCCTTTAATAGTGGGGACCAAATGACATTTTCACAATTTTTTTAATTTTAGCCCCTGTCCAATCCAGCCTGCTTCAAACTCACCGTCGTCCAGTGGCGCTATACGCAGAGGACGCTTTGTTTACATTCGCTGGTTATACAACATACACTGAATTGTGCTACATTCACTTTTTTGGGGGGTGGTGGGTTTTTTTGCCCTTCATTATTAGCTCCCAGGCAAAAACAGACTTTTTATGTCCTAGATCAGGCAAACTAAGGCCTGAGGGCCCGACGCAGCCCGTTAAGATTTTTAATCTGGTCCACTATACTTTTCCAAATTTTTTCCTGCAATACCCACGTTTTCCCAATAGATGGTGTAGAAAATGCTAAAAGCATTTTAGCATTTATCGTAGTTTTCTTTGTTATAAAGGTACTTCAGTTCTCTGGGTAATTCTAAGTAGTACACTGCAACTGAGTTATACGTCTTAACTACAAGTGGTGCTTCTCTACTTGTGATCAAGTGGTTGACATGGAGGAATCACTCTTCTGCTTCTTCTCCTCTGTGATGAACCAGCAGAGCTGAGGATCACTCACAGAGTTATGATACCCTTTAAAGGTTAACTGCAGCTGTTAAAGGTCTCCGTCGACGTTTTTATTTAGAGATTCACAGTAATCAATAAATTAGCATCATGTTTGTTCAGGATTTGCCGTGATCACAACGTGGTTCTTGGAAACTGCGCGCGTATCATAACAGAGATGGCATTTGCGCGCGGCTATGGATTGATGTGTTTGAGGTGAGTGTGAATACGCCCTGCGACGGTGAGCTGTTGTTGTACGTACATACTGTACGAATGATGGGATTCTATCCCGCAGAAACTCTTACCTTAAACCATGTTAACGTGGCTGCAAGTATTTCATTTTTTATTAGTGACAGAGCATGTTGTGAGACTAATGGACCGATCTAATGAGACTTACACTTGATGGATGTTGGTAATGGGGATTTCTCTGTCACTACAACATGAAAACTGTACATAAAAACATGCGTACTACACTTGAAGACGTATTTGACTAAGACACAGCCTCCACACTGATGTCAGTGAGTGACATTCACCAGATCAAAGAAAGGTCAGATGGGATAAGAAAACATCAGTGGGTGGTGGGCTACATTAGAGAGTCTGCTCATGAGTCAGAGCTGGGGAGGTAAAATGTTTGGTTCGGGGGCCAAAATGAGGGTTGAAAATTTGACGGGTGGGCCAGTACAGTATTGGTTTGGATGTAGAATACTGGGATGAATAACAACAACTGAGACTGTAAATATCAGCCTGATGTACTGACTGTGTATTTATGATTGGGTAGCTTCATTGTAAACATGTATCACTGATATTTACATCTATCCATCACAGAATGTATTTTAACTGTACGCGTCTCGTCTCAATGTAAATCTATTCCAAGTCAGCCCCTGTTGGTTGGCACTGGTACTGCATCCAAAATGCATTCCTAAATGGCTTCACAGTCAGTCAGAGAAGTGCCTGCTGAGAGACAATGGCAGTTAAAGGAAATGAGAGCTCCGGAGTGTCAGCAACACTGTTTAAATTCAGTGCAAAAACAGGTTAAAGGCTGAATCAGAGAGAGAGAGACTGGAGGAATAAAAGTCACATGGAGGAAACCACGAAAAATTGATGTTGATGTTAGATTGTCCCACTGTTTCTCTTAGTGTCTCTGATCTTTGGAGGACAGATGGATGGATAGGTAGATAGATAACATGACAGGACTCTAAACATATCCCACGACCATTTATTGCCCCTTGTATAACAGAGGACTCTAAACATATCCTACAACCATTTATAGGATATGTTTAGGATGGAAGAATGCACCCTGGGATTTGTTTGCTCTGAGCCTCACATCATGGAGAGGGATATTTTTGAAAGATTGCCTTCTCCACAGTGATACAGCCTTTGTACAAACCAGGAGAGATGCTCAGTGTGAGGACTAAGATGAACACACACACTGGAGGGAAAGTACGAGGGTGCAAGAAGGTTACTGCCTAAAAACATGTGTGGATGCACAACTCCTGTATCATCTATTCTTCTGATGTGTTTGATATGACACCTTCAAAGGCATTACTAGCAGGCTGAGCCAGAGGGACAAGAACAAGGGAGCAGAAACACAGAGTACAGATGTGGAGATGGCTGATGGAGCGATACACAGAGGGTGAGAAAAAAGGTAGGAGTCAGAATTAAAGCTTACCAAGAAGGGAATACCTTCAACGTCTTCACTCCACCAGCTGATCAGAGGACGACAGACTTCCACAGACATCCAAAGCAGTTAAGGAGTGGGCGTGGACTGGTTTCTAGGAGACGTTTGTCCTCTTCTTCACAACGTTATTCCTGGAACAAATACAAAAGATGTTATTTGAAAGTAGGATGACCATCTCCAAAGTGACAACATGCAGGACAAGTACAATCGTCCCTCGCTGTATCGTTCGGCTATCGCATCCTCAGTGCATCGCGAGTTTTTTATATTTTAAATGTATTCTTGTATTTCGGATTCTTCACTCTATTGCTGGTGTTTGCACTACTTTTTTTTTATTTCCGTTATTTTTATTTTTTGGGATAAAATAAGCATTTCCTAGCCTAAGAAAAAAAAACAGTAAAAAAAATTAAATAAATACATAAATAAAGAAAAAAATAAATACATTTAAAAACATTTTGTAACACATACACACAGGGCATAGCAAGAAATAACCTGTACGTACGTGTGAAAGTTTCGTAATCTTCTTTGCCAAATTTCACGCCCTATGATGCCTCCTAAACGGTCCTTAAAGAGTTAATATATACTGTACGTAAATAATATTATAACTATTGCGTCTCTACTTCGCGGTTTTCCGTTTTTTATCGCGGGCGGTCTTGGACCGTTACCCACGCGACAGACGAGGGACCACTGTACCCCCACCGCCACTTACTGTAATTTGGTTTTCTGTTGTGTACTTGAGTAAGACTCACGTGCACCGTGTCGTTTCCCATCAGTCACCGCCATGTGCGACAGAAAAGCCGTTTTTACACCAATTCCAGAACGGTGGTTCAGCATCTCTGTCCATCCGTCTCAGTCAAAAGATGGCGTCGTCTTTTTTCGGCACACATGGGCGCCTTCACAGTGTCAAACAGCTGCGTGCTATACGCTTCCAGGTGCTAAATTAAGGTGTGTGATTGTTGTGTGATTGCTACGAGTCAGTCAGTTTGATTGACACACCCCTCAGCCTGTCAGGTACCGCTTTACCCACGAAGTAGCCTATCACTTCTATGGACTGCACTGATAGACTGCCCATAGACAGCCAGGTACATAAAATAGTTTATTTTAAAGTAATGGCGAATGAAAAAGTGGGACTTGTTTTTGGGTCATTCTTATGAAATCATTAGTACACCATGGCAATGCATTTAGCTATAAAATATGCATTTTAGTAAAATAACAAAACATAACAATAAATTATAATTTATAATTATAATTTATATACCGGCACTCTATATGAACCAAGGAGCACTACATTTTATTTACATTTTTTATATATAACTTTCTCATTACCGCAATGCGTGATTGAACAACATACATATTATTAATAAAAAATATCCTAGAAAATATAATGTACACTGTAATAGATGTTTTCAAGTGGCTAAAAAATTGAAAATTAAATTTATATGTTCAATAATATTAAAAAAAGAGGAAGAATGAAGCATTCATGACTCGTTTTTTTATATATAAATATAAATATTATTAAATAGACTTTAATAATATCTAGTAGTAAACATTTGTTTAGTCACCATTGCTTCTCTGTTGCTAGGAAAACTTGCTAATGTTCCTTATCCTCGGCAACACGGTTCTCTTTTACCGCAACAATTTTAGGCCAAGATTTCATGAGAATGAATTTTAATTTTGAGAATTTTATTTTGACGAATCACAATTAATCTTGATAATTCGTGATTAATTAAAATATTGTGAATAATTCAAATTAATTGTGATTAATCCAGACATTTCAACACATATCAACACCTAAGTATATTCTGTTAGCAACATAAATGGCTAAATAATTAGCTTAAGAATCAATTAACCATTGGATGTACTGTATTTTGACATCCTTGTGGTCAAGGAGTGAAGCGCGGCTCTCAGTAAACAACGATAGGGTCTTTGCGGCCCACAATTCCTGGCAGCATCCACACTTGCGATCTGTATTGAACCGTACGCACAAAGAGATATAGAGTGAGAATCAGATTTTAACAATTTTATTTCATAAACAATAAATAAACATGGTTCACATACACAGTAAGGATAGAAAATGAGTCAATGACAATAAATAATATACTGTGTGTTTTCATACGCTCCTTGAGTTTAAGCTTCAAAGTGTCAGAAATGCTAAAGATCAGATTGTTGATTGACGATTTGTGCTACATGTGAATGGAGGAGCTTCTTAAAACTGCACCGCCGAGGTGTCTAAGAATGACATAATGAGCGTCTGGCTTTCTCAAGGAATGAAGTAACTGTCCTTGATGATACACATACAGTAGAAGTAAAATACTCTCGGCAAAGTAAAATGAGCAAATAGTTGAATTTGAAGTCCCTTACACGTTCCTGCTACATTTTTCTTCTTCCTTAATATTAATTTTCATTTAAACACATCAAGGAAAGTCATTAGGTTCTTGCAGAAAAAAAGAAGAAAAAAAAACAAAGAAGAAATTGTTAATATACTGAAAATACAATGTTTGGTCCATGGTGTAAATAGAGCTACAAAAAGATTCACATTTCTCACCCATCTTGGAACAGGCCTGTGGGTAGTTTGTGTTATATGTTGGAAGACCTTCACCCTTGGGGCTAGACTATCGATAATCGTCTCTAAATATTGTGCAAGACACCATTTGTGCAAAGAATATGTGCTCCTCTACTATAAAAGTTCGATGTACTTTTCGTTTTTTCGTCTTGTAGTCAGCTCGAGTTTTAGAAAAAGAGTTTTCTCACACAATGACACAACACGACGACAACACAAAATATAGGACGCCCTTGTTGTCGACCAATTAGAAACGTCTTCTGTTAAGAGTACACCAAAAATGCACACGTCACAAAAAGCCATTCACATATTTTTTCAGACAGGAAAAAAAAAAAATTACTTCACAGGCCGTTATGGACCGCTATGTGCCGACTGTGCGAAGTTACAAAGAGAACACTGTGTCCCGGTGCCTTTTAAAGAGCAGATGTCAATTTTTTTTTTTTCTTTTCTGTACAGCGATCCGTCCTGTTACTTCTCCATCTCCGCGGTAATCTTCCGACTCACCGGGAAAGCTAAGCTTGGCGAAGCGTCAGCGAAGGATGGTGAAGAAGTGCCGCGGCTGGACAACGCTTCACTGTAT
Source organism: Cynoglossus semilaevis (assembly GCF_000523025.1). Taxonomy (NCBI): domain Eukaryota; kingdom Metazoa; phylum Chordata; class Actinopteri; order Pleuronectiformes; family Cynoglossidae; genus Cynoglossus; species Cynoglossus semilaevis. Next base: position 365,391 of record NW_007585116.1, on the reverse strand, counting down.
GCTGTGCCTGAGACAAACTGTGCAAACACTACTGCTACTGTACAGTGAGTGCGATATTAGTCCAGAGGCTGAGTGTGTAATACAAACATTGGCCAGGCAGTGATTGACGACAGGACTTCAATGACCCAAAAAAAACAAAAAAAAACAAAAAAAAAAACCTGCGAATTTCAGATTTTGCTCCCAGTCTACGTGATCATTAAAAGTCCTTTCTTCGTCGGTCAGAGACAAAAACCCAACGAGCTCTGCTCCCCGAAACGATCAGTGATTGGCTACAAAACAAATAAACATTGAATCCCTTCCTCCACTTCTAGCCTGACACAAATCGCAGTAGTCTGTGTATCCGGAGGGCTTTTTTTCCCCCTATTTCTCTGCTGTATAAATCAGTTGTTATGAGGTAACCAAGGAGTAGATCATACTGCAAAAGAAGACAAGAAAAAGGGGAGAAGAGTGTGAGTGAGTGAGTCATCTAAGGGTAACAGAATACAATTCTGAAATATTTAAATAATCTAAGGCTTGTTCTTTGAACCTTATTAATCCAAATCTCTTTTTCAAACCCAAAATGTCTGACAGAAGAACCGTTAACTGCAATGAAAATGAAAACTTACCTCAAACTTTTTGATCATTCTGGTAACAAAGTATGGTTTTGTACCATCTACCCGTGAATGTATCGCATTAAAAGACCAGTCGGTCAAAGAACTTAAACAACAGTACATACAGCAACAATCCTTCCTGGCATGTCAGTACTGTTTTTTTTTTAATTTTTTAAAAAGACTGACTGCAAAATAAATAAAGCAGCGGCCGATGAGCATCATGTAATGCAATGAGCGTGTGCGAGAAAAAAAAACAAAGAAAAAAGACTGTTGGAACACATTGATTGCATTGCAAATTGCATGAATGAATAAAAATCTGTAAATGAAACAAATGGTTGATTAGCAATCCCATTACAGACCACAGCAGCAAAGAGCAGAGAGAAACAAGAGAATACGTTTAACTGAGCGGCGTGTTTGTTATAAACCAAGTCACCTCCGAGACGCCTTAAAGACACAGGGATAAATAAATAAATAAATAACACCCCACATATATATAAATATATATAAATATATATGTGGGGTTTTATTTAGGGGAGTAAGACACGGGTGGAGTTTAAAGGTCAAAGGTCACACCTAGAAACACACTCAGTTGGTCAGTCGGTGCCATCATTGTGACCAGTGTAAAATAGTTGAAATGCATACAGTGGGGGAAAAAAAACATGTACAAATCTGATGGATTTAGCATTAGCATTTGTTAGCATCGTTGCCCAGATGGACCGCTTGTGGGGTCATCCGCCCCAGACATGCTCCTCTGACCCAGTAGGAAGGATAAATCCCGTGTAGGCCAGCTGTCTGTGTGTGTGTGTGAGGACATGCACTGCTTCATTATAAGTGGGTATACAGTATTATATGTTTTTGAGAAAATTGTACGTGTGTCCGTGATTCTGTGAGTGATGTTGACTGTAGGGCGAAGACGCAGGTATTTCTTGGGGTGTGTTTGGTGAGGGATCAGTGCCAGGAAAGAGGGGGAAAAACAATAACACAGTCCTATAATGCAGGTTAGAAGTCTGTTAACTTCCAAAATTCAGTGTTTATATTCAGCGTGATTATCATATCTAAATAGGCTACTAGGCTATTTTACTAAAAGTCTTATAATAATAACAATAATAATATGAACATTTTTTACAAAAGCAGTTTTGAAGGCTTACAATATGCATTGCTCTTGTTTTTATTCTAAAGGAATCCAGGGCCTAAGTGGTAAACATACGGCCCGAGGACCAAAATCAGCCCACTAGGGAGTTTAAACTGGCCCGCTTGACACATTTTAAAAATGAAAAAAAATGAACAAAAACTTCATGTTTGTGGTGTTTTATCAACCGATATTTCATTAAATATGAATATCTTCTAATACAGTTGCACTTATTTGAATGAAAACAAAGGGGAACAAACATGGACTTATTGTTATTTACTGCTAATTATGTTATGATTGTACTGGTCCGGCCCACTTCTAATAAGCGGGTCGGACCTTATAACATCTAATAAGGTTGTATGTTGCCCCTAAATCAAAATGAGTGCTAAAATGCTTTTATCATTTTCTACGCCATCTATTGGAGAAATGTGGGTACTGAAAAAAAAAGGCAGAAGTATAATGATAATATAAATAATTTATACAATTTGTAAAAGTTTGGAGGGCCAGATTAAAAAGCTGAACGGGCCACATCCGGCCCCCGGGCCATATTTTTGCCCATGCCTGTTAAAAGAACAATCAAAGAAAGGACTATTTAACGAAAAGAAAAGTGCGACATTTCTCTTAGGTATAAATATAAGTCACACAGTGCTAAAGCTAAACTGCCCAACTAATGTACTGGTGCAGTCTTAGGTTCTGAATTTTTAAAAAGAGGAACGACTGAAGGAAGTGAATGAGACGTCAACCTGCTTTATAGAGACAGCACAGTATACCTCACACCAGCTGCTGTCAGCCCACTTTAGAACACCAGATCAATCCAACAAGAGCTAGAGCAGGAAAGGATGGAGCGAGATGGAGAAGCACACAGTTAATATCACGATCACGAATGCTCTGTTTGTTGCTATAGACATCCTGTTTCTCAGACAAACAAACAAACAAACAACAACAACAACCCACTGTATAGTACTTTTTAAAAAGAACAAATGTAGTTCCCATACAATACTGTCACCATTTTAAGCCATATAAATATATCTTGGTCAGTGTGTTACCATAACAGTGTTATAATACTACATAGGTAAACCTTCAAAATAAAATCAGCTTTTTAAATGTGAATATTTTGCAGTCAGTTTGGACTTGCAAAACAAACCTCAATGTTTTATAGTTTAGGGAAAATAAGGTATTTCAAGATTAGGATTTTCTTTTTTTCTGTTATTTTAACAAGTTGAAGTGGAAAATATTAAGGATAAATTATTAAACAAACAGCAGTTCCTTCTTTTGAACAACACCTTCTGTTTATTTTTGCTTTATTTTTAACCCAATGAACTATTCTGCATAGTTTCTTTAACATTTAGTAAATAAGAATAAGAAGCCAGAACTCAACCACAGCTTCCGAGTATCATGGATTCAAACTGATCAGTATCAAATGACCCAGGTGGTCAGTTCCTGTCAACCATGATGTGAATGGATGGAATGGAAGCATAAATCAGCAAAGCATAAACCTGTTCCCTTCCGTTTTCTGTATCTCATGCCAGGAGGGAGCACGCTGTAGACCAGATGTTTAGAACCACAGCAGATAAACACTGCAGTTAAAACACCGGGACATGGTAGAAACACAAATGGTCACAGTTTGTTTCTTACTTTTACCTACTTGTGTAACGTTGTTGGGATAAACACCTGTGGCCTAACTAATCACGCAACTGTAGAGAGAACCAGGTCGCATGTGTCTAAAATGTTTAATTACACATATGAGAGCTCTACAGGAAACTCAAGCTATCCAGCTAGCGCGTCAGGATGACGAAAGTCAAGCCCCGGGACCAACTGCTCAGTTTTTGGTGAAAATAAAGTCAAGCCCCGGGACCAACTGCTCACTTTTTGGTGAAAATCTTGACAGGACTTGCTAGCAGGATAGGAAATTACAGTATGTTTTTAAGAAAAATGTTATGATATAAAGTATTATTTAAAGTAGGGGTCTTGAATGGATCACTTGCAAGCTACCATATTGTTTCCCAAAGACTGGGTCGCGACCGTCAGGTGGATCGCACGAGATTACTACTAGCTACCAGTAGCTCTCTACCCCGTTTCCAAGTAGCTCGGGGGAAAATGAGTCAAATAAACATTCGAAAACATAATTGGTCGCTCAGTTAGTCTGCTTAAATTTTTATCCAATCAAAATGAACAGTTGGCCCACCTTCCCGCCCCTTCCAAAACAAAATGTTCATTTGCCATTATGCTATCAATCAAAACTTGCACTGCTTTCAACACGGAACAGTCATTTCAGGAACAATATTAGCGATAACACCAAAAATACTAAGACATGACTCCAACAAGTTAGGTTATTTATATTTTGTCACTTTGTCACACCCTCAACACACCCCAGTAATGTATTATATTTTGTCACTTTGTCACACCCTCCACACACCCCAGTAACATAAAATAGAACTGATCCATTCATGTTACATGACAACTGACCAGAAGAGGGCAGTAACTCCATGTGTCCCTTAATGGTAGCAATAAAACTATTTAGGTGACATTGCGTCAAAATAAAGTAATTTTTGTTAATGGTAGCAATTAAACTATTTAGGTGACACTGCGTCAAAATAAAGTAATTTTTTATTTGTTATGACTAATATGATACAAAAATACATTTTAAAGTTATTAAATGGCCAGTTTTGGTCACTCAAAGTATCGATACTGGCACCCAAAATAAAAGTAATTGGTGTTGTATCGAATCAAAAATTCAAAAAAAAATTTTTTTTTTTGCCACTTACTACCATACAGTAGTACTCTTTAACACAATGAAGCTCTTTCTCAACCACTATCTTAGCATACAACAAAACAAAAACAAATGTGAGGATTGTACCTTTAAGTGTTTCCATTGATAAGACATATTAGAGGGATATTTCCAGGTTCCACACACTGCAGCACCCACATGACATGGAACGGGAATCCGGCGTGATTAATGAGAGCATTATTAGACATTAAGTGCATTTTCATCATGTAAAAAAAGAAGAACATTATTTGAAAGTAAAAAAAAAACACACACACTGGTACACGTCAGACACATGGTACGCATAATTTACACGTAGCCCTTTTAAAGACGCAGTAACGCTATCCTCCTCACACCGGCGTTCTAGCGGTGCTTGTCAATGAAGTAAAGAATCACATTCTCATAACATCACATGCATTAGCACTAGCTAACCCTAACGACTAGCCTAACGTACGTTTAGCACAGGAGGGAACTTGCATGTGATTGCCAGAGAAATGGTTACTTTATTCAGTGATTTGCACTCACATGGCAACATGTGAAAACTGCAAAGATAAAAAATCAAGTTAAGGGAAAAAACAGGATTAAATATTTAACAGTTTTTTTTTTTTTTTAAGTTTTCTATTTTTATTATTTTTACCATGTTCCCCCTGACATTTCTTTTATCATTCTCAAAAAGTAGCATCAGATAAAGTTAACATAAAATGAACTACCATATTTTCCGGGGGGTGTGCGGGCCCGACCCCCCAGCCGCTAGAGTACCCTCTAATGGCTGTCCGTCTGAAAATAACGAACATGAAAATTTTCAGTGGTTAGGAATGAGCAGATATTGGTACACAAGCCTAGAGTGCCCTCTAGTGGCTCTCAGTGTGAAAATAACAAATGTGAAATTATATATTTTAAGCCGCACCTGAGTATAAGTCGCAAACCCAGCTGAAGGATGAAAAAAAGTGCGACTTATAATCCGGAAAATACGGTAATTTTAATCAGATTAAATGTAATTATTTTACATGTAATCTAATCGTATTCCTCACAATGTGTCTTATACTTACCAGTAGAGATAGTAGAAGAAGGAGAGGACAAAGAAGGAAAGCTTGCACCACGCCTCCTTCAGACAGAACTTGAGCGTGTCCCCGTTCATCACAGATGCCGGGTCGTACAGGAGCTCCTTGGTGTCAGTGGGGGAATGAAAGTACCTGCCGCAGAGGGCAAAGACCACAAAGTGGGTAGTTGACCCGTTCCAGGGGGGGCCGCAGGCAGGTAGGGAAAAAAAATAGTTGGAGAAGGAGAGTGGAATCGAAAAAAAAAAAAGGTGGATTGATGAGTAAGGTTATCATGCAGCAGGGATGGTAAAAAGGACGGGGGGGGAAATAATCTTTTTATCCTGACTGTCAAGCTTTGTTTTTCGTTTGTTGTTAGAAATTCAGTGTTTTTTAGGTAAATAAATTCTGTACTTGTCCCAAGAAAATGACATTTTAATAACACAGTTGTGATGCATTGTTCAAACATTGTTGTATTTCCACATAAAATATATATACAGCTCTTAGGCAGTGGTACCAGGCTGTGGATCATTGGCCAAAAAGGAAAAATCTATTACATTATTATTTGTATTTTATCAATTCTAAGGGTAAAATATAGAAAAAAATTGGGAGAAAAATCTTTTTTTTTTGACAGATTTTGCCAATACAATTGTCAAAATTAAAATCCTTCGAGACCATCTTTAAAAAGAAAAAAAACAACATTTTTCTAGTCTAAATTGAAAGCTTGACAGATGACCAAATATGAAAGGTACAGGATAAAAGTCCAGTTGAGGTGTATGCATCTTGATGGGATAGTGACGCACTCTTTAGCTTATGGGTAAAAAAAAAAAAAAGTAACAGTCTGATTCTAACAAACAAAACAAAATGTTTTAAATTTTAGGAAATATATATATATATACACACATATATATATAGTATACACCATGGATTATAGTACTATAATCCATGGTGTATACTATATATATATATGTATATATATATATATAAAAATATATACATATATATATATAGTATACACCATGGATTATAGTACTTTAATATCTGTAGATGAACTCATTATTTAATAGAATTTCTTTCATTTTAGAGTTGGCCTTTTTAACTGCTGTTGGCTGCTGAGGAACAGAGAAAATCAATCAAGAGAAAAATCCATATTTGAGGACAAGATTATCTCTTTCCCATTNNNNCTTTTTAAAACAGAAAAAAAAAACGTCCCCGCTCACAGAAAAGTTATCTTTTACTGGTGAAGGAACAATATTTGGATATCTAGAGACAAATTTGACAGTAAAAACTGAAGATCGGTAATTAATCCTGCATGTGCCGTATCACCGAGACTTAGTTTTTCTACGTTTTCGACTTTTAGGAGTACTGCACAAGTCAGCCAGTTCAGGCAGGACAGAGGCTATTAGCTGGGACGGGGGCCTAAAAAACCTTATTTAAATTCATACTTCAAATTATACTATAAAATATACATACTTAAATCAATTTTAAATGCCACAGCCGGCAGGAAAATGTTTGACAGCGTTGAGAATAAATCGTTGGTTTTCTTTTACTTTCAATGCTTGAAAAATGCATCAAAAGTGAATACATGGAGGAAATGTATGCAGCGGCCAAAATACTTTTTCTGTATAATATTTTTTCTCTCGGTGAATATGATTCATGCATGTGTGGGAAAAAAAAAAAAAAAAACGTATGATGAATCACCACACGTTATTTTATTTTATTATTAAATTCTACATAGTTCCATTGTTCACATGCATGGGGGTGACTTGAGGGTGAGTTTCGATAAAAATACCCGGCACATACAACTGAAACTGAGCTGGTAAACACGCCGTTCATCGGCTAAGTGACTATGTTAAGCAACAGCAACGGGGAAATTAAATTTCACACATCAAATGCGTTCACGTTAATACAAATATGCACACTGGCACGACCCCGGTGTGGACACTTCTGGACACTAGGGGTCTCTGTCATCACAACATACACAGAACGTACACACACCTACACACTGTATTAATGATTAGGGATGTACGATACGAAATTTCTGCTGATAGCTGATATGCCGATATTGTCCAAACGCTAGATTTTTCGATTGCGATATTAACCGATACATGTAGCCATTTGGGTTAAAGACAGGACAGATTTCACTGAGTCACAACGACAATAATTCACTTTCACTTTAAAACTATTTTTAGGTCACATCATCTGGCTGAAACGCAGGCATTGTTACCGGGAAAAAAGCGATAACGATATCGATATTACATAATTAGGCTAATATCGGCCTATTATATCAGCTGGACGATATTATTGGTCATCCTTATTAATGATTCAAACCAACCAAAGCATTTTAAGGAACCTGCGATCATTGCTTTTTTGGAACATCTCCATTTTAACATATTTCAGACCATACGTGTTTTTAATAAACAACGAACAAAAGACTTTTAGCAAATATATTAGCACACACTTTTACCTCGATTAATCGAGATATCGTGATTTGTCGTGATTAGAGATGAATTGGATTAAA
>NW_007585116.1:349250-355337 GCF_000523025.1 Cynoglossus semilaevis | reverse complement strand
TGTTTTGTCAACTTATATTTCATTAAATATGAATATTTTCGAATATACTTGTACTTCTTTGCATAAAAACAAAGGGAAAAAACATGGACTTATTGTTATTTATAGGTAATTATGTTATGATTGTACTGGTCCGCCCCACTTGACATCTAATTAGGATGTATGAGACCCGTGAACCAAAATGAGGTTGACACCCCTGGTGTAGACACATTTATCTATTATGTCAGTATAATTTTAATTAATGATTATAATTATGAAAACGGCAACAACAACTAAAGACACTCTATGCGGCTTTTACACTATGTTTTTTTTTTTGATAATTCATGCATCCGTTCACAAACATAAGCAAAGACTACGACACACACACACATCCTGACACACGCCATGGAAGATTGATGAAATAGTTACCTCCAGGTGTTGTAGAAGAGCAGAGGGATGTTGAGGCCCACGGTTAGCCACTCCTGAGCACAGAGAAACATAATGCAAAAGAGTACATGGATGGAATACTCCGGTAGCACCAACTACAGAGAGGGGGAAACAGACACAGGAGGGAGAAAAGGATTAGAAACCAAGTCATCTCACGACAGGCTTTCTCGACCTACATGAGGTAATGTGGACCAAATGCTCGGCTGAAAAAAAGGGGGACAAGGGCGTGGCCTTCTTTCTGTAAGACTTAAGCATTAATCTCCCTTGCACTCAACCCCGTAGAAAGTGAGAACTGTTGGCTGTGGGTGCAACTTGACTTTGACAATCACAACTGCAACGACTTTGAGGGTCAAGATGATATTATCTTGTAGTCGTTTAAGGTTTGGTTTCATTATCAGGAGAAGAGCCAAACAAAACAACCGAACATCTTCATTTTTTCATATTACATGGGGTTCCTCGACTTACGTCGGATTACCGTTTCTACAGTGCGATATACTGTAGCTTGATTTTTGCTGTAAGAAGGAAGTCTAACTGTACATAAGTACCTATGACTTAAAAACATCAGAAGATTCTGACTTCGCCTGGGAACCAAAATGAAGGGTAGAAAGTGAATGTAGCACAATCAAATGTATGGCGTACAACCGGCAATTGTACAGTGAACGAAACTGTCTCCTGCATGTAGCGCCACGTCGGAATGATGACGCAAGTCTTTCTTAATGAATTTATTCGAGATGGCGATGGAACCACGAAACGCAGTTCATCAAGGATGTCGTAAACCGGGAACCTCGTGTTTGGCATAAAACTCAGCTGCAAAAAGCTTAAAAAAAAAAAAGTACATTCAATTGTGAACATTTGCGTTTTTTACAGACAACAAATGATTTTTTTACATCTTCAAATGTTGTATAAAAAGGATTCTGGGTATTTAAATCATCAAGCCACTAAAATCTGTCCAACAGAAAACTATTAAACGACTTCTAAATGACTTCTATTTCCTCAGGATTTTTTTAAATACAATTATTATTATTATTATTACAAAAGTCAGAGTAATTTACTACTCTTTGAACTCCAGTAGATTTACTTCACTAGTTTGGTATTACCAAAACAAAACTGAACATCTTCAGCGGCCTAGTAATTATAATTAATTAAAACACACACTTATATACGCTTATATATATTTAACAATACACAAGGCCTGACACTAATCTGTTCCACCACTAATCCATTTAACACTAACGCACGGTAACACACTCAGTCCAACAACAAGGCCGTGTTCTGTATGCATTATTTAAATCCCTACATGCCAACACAGGAAAAAAAAAACAAAAAAACATGTTTTCACTCAGCCTGATCTTGAACAGCACGTTCATAAAAGTGCTGCAAAGACACAACCTTAAGTGCATGAATTTGCTTACACAAACACAACAGTAAGGCTTGACGCAAAAACCTTGACGCACAGCTGCCGGGAATTGTTGTGGTACAGTACGTGTGTACAATTAAAGTAAAGAGACTATTTAAAACACATTTTAAATTATTATTATTATCAATATTATTAAATATATTTTATCTCTGAGCCAAGGTATAGCATAATGCATGGAACATATACCATAGTTTGGGAACCATTTTGGATTTTTTTATCCAGGGCAATGACTTTTTAATGACTTTTATACAGGGTCAATAGTCCCTCAAACGTTCGTGACTGGGTTTTAAGATGGTGGAACTGAACCAAATGATCTGTACTTATTTAAGGTTACAACCTGCTAAATCAGGATTCAAACCAGCGACCTTTCGACAATAAGACAACTGCTCCAACTACAGAGACTTTCCTGGTGGTCTCACCGATGCGTTGTTTGTGTATTGAAGGTGCTTAACGAGAAGAGATTAAGCCAAGATACACTCACGTCACTAGCTACAGACCATTTAAGGAAGGTTTTTTTTTTGGAGGTGTTTCCCTGTGGTACTTCGATAGAACTACTTTTTCAGCAACATGCTGCAGTCGCAGGCCTGGATTAGTCCATCTTTGCCTTGACCTCTACACAGTGTGCAAGGTCAGATAATCTAATGACACAAAGAGGAGGTGGGCGGTGGTATTGGATTGTATAGAAATCCATTCATTGTTCTTCTTCCAAGGTAACTGCTGAGAGAGAGTGTCCTCTTCGCACATAGGACACGTTGAAGCTAAAAAAAAAAGAAAATCAGAAATATCCCTGCTGGTCTGAGAAAGGGTAAATATTTCAGGGTCAGACCATTCAAAGAATATTTGGATATATAGTGTTTACTGAATACTCCAGGTTTCCAATCAGTGGCTGAGACATTTTTTTCCAATGCTATAAAAATACTTTTATACTTTAATATTCAAGTTGCCATAAAACAGTGGTTCTCAAATATTTACTTTCAAGCCCGTCTCTTGGGGACAGCAAATTCCCCTCTAGCAAATTCAAATCCTATTGAAAACCTGACAACATGTATATTTTTATCTGTACAAACCACTGTATGAGTTGCTGCCCCCTAGTGACTGGAGGCTTGTTACCATTCAAGCATTACAGCAGTGGAAGACTTATGTCCATATGCGTGCCCCCCCCCCGACACCCACTATTTGAGAAGTACTGCTATAAAATGATTTGAGGAGTCCTGTATTGAGAGATAGTTAAAGAATACATAGTGTATAATTTAAATTTTTAAATTGATTTTTTTTGTTCATTTATTTAGGATTACCGTAATTTTCTATCCAATTTGGTATTTAACTCCCCTAAACAGGGATGATATTTGTGAATTTATGTAAAGGACTGAAAAGGAAAAAAAAAACAACAATATTTATATGGGTGTACAACAGCACAACACCATGGAAAATTGTGAAAAAAAAAACCCATTATTTTATATTTATATCTCAAGGGCTGTGACACCAAATCTGGATCTCAAACTTATGAGAGTTCATTGTTCACCAGAGGAATACTGCAGCAGTAACTTTGTTGACTTTTTTTTATTTTGTCTTTATATTCGCCGTACGAGCCTCGACCTGTTCAAGGCACTATGGCAGGCAGTCCAACACTGACCACGTACAGACAAGAGTACACACCGAGCCTAATGATGTGCAGTCATGAGTCTGTTGCCTGGAGTGAGAGTTGTGCTCATTACAGCAGAATCCATTCGGAATTATAAAAAGGGAGACCAAGTTCCAGGAAACAAAAAAACAAAAAAAAATAGTTGGACTGTCAGAGAAAATTAATGTGTTTTTTTTTAAGGTAGGATAAAATTAACAGTGCATCTGTATCTACTTGCTCTAAATGGATACTTATTAGGTTACTTCGAAATTGTAATGTTATTTGATGTGATTTCCTACAACTTTGTTCGAATGATTTGGCTATTACTGTTGCTATCTGTAATAGACAGGGCTTCAGCAGGGCTCTCATTGGTCGATAATCGTGACAACACAAATTTCACACCAGGACTGAGCCACACCCTTAAATATTATAATTATAATAATATTATTGTATTGTATAATATTTGTATTATTGTAACAATATATCAATAATAATAATAAAGCATTGTTTCGACCAAACAATAGCTAAATATGCTAATCTGTAATTATACATATTATATTGTATTATACTATATTCTATTTAAAGCTGTAACGATGCATCATGAATCGATTCAAATGCTAGTGATTCACATCGATAAAAAAAAAAAGAAGAATCGCAAGAGAACAAATATTATTCTGCCGCAAACCTTTCGACCAATCACAACAGCAGCACCGGGAGTCAGCTAGCCAACTAAAGCAAACTAACAAATTTCTTGTTTTATATCTCGTGTGAAATGGATTGAGTGCAGTCAGTAAATTCTAAATCTCTTTAGTGACATACTGTATATTGTTAAATATCGTGGATGAAATGTATCGGAATATATCAATTATTACAGAATTGCTGTATTGCGATATTATCGTTATCGTGGGTAAAGATATTGTGATAGTATTGTGAGGTACCCAATGATACCCAGCTCTACTTTTTTTTTACAGTATCTCACTCTCTTATACTTCTTAGCCTTGTTGTGGGGCAGACATCCTCTTGTACCAACATGCTAATTGAAGGCTTCAGCCCACACAAGGCCGACTGGACTTGGCTTCAACTGCCTCAGGTGTAATTTAATAAGGCCAACCGCTAAGGAGTGTGCACACTGGCAGCTAAAAAGAGACTGGGGAGCCTTTTAAATGTGACTTTTTTTATGCATTTCTGCTTTGAGGCACGCAAGGCATATAGGAACTATGGGTCACAGTAAACACTCGAGAAAAATGATTGGGGTAAATAATGTGAGAGAAGCAAGATTGTTTTTTAATTTTTTTTAAGAATGTCATTTTTTAAATTTACTCATTATCTCACCCTGGTCACAGCAACTGTCAGCAGCCTAGCCTATCAGAGTCTGTACAAACAAACACCTCAACAGTTGAGTCGAGTGTCTCGGTGTGAATTCGGCATAAATTCCACTGGTAGTGACGGCATCTGCGCTCTGGGGAAAACAACATGTGAGTCGAATTGAAGGAAAATCCGGACGTGTTTTTCCTTCCTTTTTCACCCCTCAGAGGTGGTATGCCAATTTCTTTTTTGCTGCCGAATTACAAAGCTGAAGAAATACCCTTTAATACTGCAATATCCTATCTCATATTCTCTGTATTTCTCTACAGGATCATTTAGATTTGGCCATGAATCATAGGGTATTAAGAAAATAATTTGGAATATTTGCTGCTTTGACCAAGACATACATAGTTGTAGACCATAGTTGCACCACTGTTGTAGGACACCCGAAGGTAAAAATAGCGCAAAATAGGATCAAACCCAAACACTATACACAATAACACCACTGTTATAAGTAGAAGTACTTCATCTGTGAGTTACATAAAACTCAGAGACGGAGTAGGAACTCTCTCCCTCTGACACAGAACCAGCTGCGATGCATCAAAATAAACAATCAATAAAAGCTAAATAAAACTTTTTGTCCGTGCTTTAGTGTGGAAGTGAAATATGACTTACTTGGGATTTAAAAAAAAAAAAAACTGCAAAGACTTGCCAGCTTGTTGAATGCTGGCTTAAGGGACTGACTGTCTGATCCTGACAGAAAGTGGAGGAAGAAAGAGAGAGCAGGATAGAGAGAGGAAGGGAGAGGGAGAGAGAGAGTCTGACTGTCTGGTTGGCTGTCTCAGCAGTCTCCGTGTCAGTAGTGCGTGTGGGCGATTCTGATAGACGTCTTAGAGGCCACATTAAATTGTATCCCTGTCTGGCTGTAGTGTGTCATACGTACAGGCCGTACACCACAGGCTGTTGTTATTACGAGCTGTGTGAGACGTATGCTAATGCTAATGCTAAGTGACAACGACCTTTAATCACGACGCCTGTCTTCATCAATTCTATATTTATAACGTGAGGGAAATAACAATATTACATTCCCCGGTTTACATCTGGCAAAATGTCAGACGGCATTAATAAATCAAATCTTTAATAAAAAATTTTTTTTAAACACACAAGGATATCATCAGCGTTGATAACTGTGGACAGGTTCAGCTACTTTGTACCGACTGTGAAGCTCCATTTATTGAGCTTGAGCTCACTCTGTCTCTAAAGCTGTCCTTTCACCACAGGTTAAATAATATATATATATGTATGTATATATATATATATA
>NW_007585116.1:335720-348561 GCF_000523025.1 Cynoglossus semilaevis | reverse complement strand
GGTCACAAGTCAAAAAAGGGTTAGGGACCACTGTTCTAGGATCTAAAGTTTCTACATTTAAATGTTTTAAACACTTCCAAGACACATGTGCTGTAATGGTTCCAAAACCTTTAAAGACAAATATATTCGTACGTATATATTTGCCCAGTGCTGTTGCTAACCAGGTACTGTAGGGGCTGACAGTGATTACAGGGGGCCACAGTCTAAAGACATACAAGCGAAACCCCCCCAAAATAAGGTAGTTTCAAACAGTCCCCAAATCCAAACGCTGCCCCGGCTTGTGACTAAATAGCTACCGGTGGAATGCTATTTCAATTTTTCGCACAATTGCTCTGACAATGGAGCCACGGGGCAGCAGGACCACAGCCATCCCTCTATCCCTCGACAACTTCTCCCAGGCTCAGACACTGCCGTAAATGTAGCGATCATTCTTTTATGCTAATGTATTTGGTAGTTGTCATTATGAGAACAAATTGGCAATAAATATCTCCTGAGCCACGTAATTGTTATGTGACATTTTCAGACCGGTGGTGGAAAATGGACTGTTTCGGACTTCATTCGGCGGCTCACTTTGTGAAAGGAACATTCTGGAAACACACAATAACTGCTTGGTCTTTACACAGTCAATCAATAAATTAATACAGTGTCTGTTAATGGAGCACAAAAATATGAATTACAGCCTTTGCCTTTATTTTCTATTTTTCTTTCTCTAGTTACCTTAGCTGCTGCCTTGCGTTAGCATTAGCAAAGTCTTGACACTCCCAGTAGGTATAGCACCGCATGAGAACCTATTCCCCCACTCCACTCGCCAACTAGTTCCCGTGGGAAATTTGTTTTAACGCTGTAAATCAGAATGATGGAAAAAGACTTTCCTAATAGATTAATGTAAGATGGTGACGTAACCATGGAAACGCTGTAAGTCGAGGACGTCGTAAACTGAGAACTTACTGTATGAAGGAAGGCTTGGCACTGATGCTAGTATTAGTGCATTACTAGACACATATACAATATATAAACACACATATGTATATATTATATACTGTATATATATATATACACATATATATAAATATATATATATATATATAAATATATAAATATATATACACATATATACAGCTACATACATATATTGTTAAATACAGGGAGGAAATAAAACTACATGTTGATTACAAGCAGACCGAGGAGTACATACATATATATATATATTATATATATACAGTATATATGTATATACATCTCTCTCTCTCTATCTATCTATCTATCTATCTATCTATATATATATATATATATATATATATATATATCTCAAATTGTTATTGTTACAGACAAGGAGAACATGAAAAATACAATGATGGAGCAGCTATAAAAGCCTTCTTCAAGGACACAGATGAGACTTTAGCATTTGTTTGGTTAGCTATGCCTGTCACCTCGTACCGTCATCACCGTCAAACGTCTGTAATGACATTGGGTTTCAGTTTGGAAAATACAGCGACCGTGAGAGCACTTAACCATTTCAAAAACAAACCAAACGACGGCTTTGTTTGTGCACAGCACTGACAGCGGAAAGGTGACAGCACACTGTTGGCTATCACTGCATGTACGCACACAAATATTTGACATTTGGGTACGAGAAACCAATGTCGCGCTCTTTCTGCAAAAAATAGAAATGTCAAATGCTACAGGAACAAATACTTTTAGGCGTCTTACCGGTCGTTTTTCTTACAGCTTAACCCAGCATTTGTAGAAAACTGTTATGCCATTACTCCTGGTGATGTGGATCTCCATGCTGCAGTGCTTGAAATTACAGATGTAAAACGTGTTTATAATTGAGCCTGTGAAACGTCACACTTTGAGATAAACAACCTTTTATGTTGAGCTTATGGAGGAATTAAGATCCTAAAAGTCGCACCTGTCGATGCAGATGGTCGGATGACGGCGGCAAATCACGGAAAACAATGTTTGTGAACTGGGGTGGTTTTGAACATTTTACTCACTGCGGGAGGAAATTTGCATTTACCACATGTAGAGTACTGCATTTTATCCCCTGATTTACATGCAGTGCTATACAGCCAGGGGTCTCTTTTAGCCGACAAGTTACTCATCAGTCAGACATTCGGCAATGAAGTTTCTTCTACAGTATATTAAACCTCTACACTTGTGTGAAAGTATTGTTCAATACAGGGAGGAAATACAACTACACGCTGTTGATTACAAGCAGACTGAGGAGTAACAAACACCCTGCGTTTACTGTGTTCTTACTTGAACAGATGTTTTAATCCTATCTATAGATGCTTAAAAAGATGCAGCGTCAACCGAGGCGTTGACAGAAAAAAAACTGTTTGTAGATGTCTTGACTAAAGCGGCAAAAGTCGAAATCCACTGGAGGATTGGAAAAGTCGTGTTTTTTCTTCTGTATACGTGCGCATTAAACCAAAATAATTCAAAGAAAACCCTTCAAAGTAACTGTGCTGGAATTCTTCTTATGTAACGCCGGAGGGCCTACATGAGCAGAGGATCCCTCTGCAGTCCGTCCTGGAGGATGAAACTGTCTCAAAGATGTCAGGAAACGACTCGTCAACTCGACTTTATTAGTCAGATTTGTTGACGTTAAAAAAAAAAACAGAAGTTATCAGTGCTGAATTTCAGTTAGTGTCATTGACCACAACGTTTAGTTCATGGTTGTCAAACATACGGCCCGTGGACCAAAACTGGCCCGCTAGGGTGTTCATTCCGGTCCACTCGATGAATTATGAAAATTTGAAAAAAAAAAAAAAAACGCAAACCAAGATTTTATTTTTTAATTATATTTCATTAAATATGAGTAAATAATAAATATCTAATATACTTGGACATTATTGCATGAAAACATTTACTGGTCCAGCCCACTTGACATCTAATTAGGTTGTATGTGGTATGTATGTGTATGTGCTTTAGTCAGTTGAAACGCATAGAAAGCACCTCAACCAATCACAATTAAGTACCACACTTGTCTTTTTTTTCTTTATTTATTTTGCAGCTATAGGTGTGGCGCTGTGGTTTACAGAGGATATACCACGACCCCCCTCCCCCCTTTACACGCACACACACACCTTTTTTTCTTTTTTTTTTTTTTCAGTCATCTCTCCAGTCTTCTTCCCTGGCAACAGTGCACATGATGAAGGCAGAACTGTGGTTTGCATATAAGCTTATTATGGTGAGTGACAGAGAACCTACACAGTGCCTGCATGAAGGATTACACAAGAGAAATCGCACACATGCAGACAGTTATCAGCAGCACGCTGGAAGACATCACTGCTGTTGTCACGCTAACTCATCTGCTTTTCTAAACTGGACACACATCCAAACTCCCAAACACAAATAACAGTTCCATTTGAAAGAGCACAGCATGTTTACATAGACCTAATGTATTCCCTACTATACATAAAACCAGACAAACTAAGGCCCGGGGGCCGGATGCGGCCCGTTCAGTTTTTAAAATCCGGCCCGCCAAACTTTTTCAAATTATATAATTTATTTATATTATCATTATACTTCTGCCTTATCCCGGTAATATCCATGTTTCCCCAATAGATGGCGTAGAAACTGATAAAAGCATTTTAGCCTTTATGCATGTTATTTATCTTTGTTCACACGAACGCTCCATCTATCTGCTCCTGACCCGGCCCCCCCTGTTCGATTTTAGGACAACTGTAGCCCGCGAGTCAAAAAGTTTGCACACACCTGCCCTAAACCTTAACTATTAAAAAATATTTCCCAAATCCTTAACCTTCCCCTAAATCTAAAATAATACAAATTTGAACCCAAACGCTAAATAATCTAGAATCCTGAAAATATCTTCTCACTCTGTGGATGTCGGACAAAATGTACCCTCTGCAGCAGTAAATGTCCCCGTGTAGTTAATACCAGTTATAGACAGATGGACACAACATTCATCCAATATTATTTTTGTTGTTGTTTTTTTTTTTTAAATTAAATTACAAAGCCCGTCAGGAACTATGTGGGGTAAATATATGTTCTGTTGAACGATTTTCGAGGCTAGTGTCTTTGGCTAGCGGGCAGTACTTTCGCAAAATCACATAGTGTACACTGCAGTATACAGTACAACATGTACCATGATGATACTTAATCCCTATACAATGTTCGCCAAAGCGCCAAATACATTAAATAATATATACGGGTAAAATACCCTTTAAAATATTAGTAATGCGTGAACAAAGTCATTTAGTCTGTGTACAAACATTACATTGTTGTCGTAATTCATATCAAGGGTCAGGAGTTTTCATTAACTTCATGAACCTGCGACTGCTGAAAGGTCACCGCTTTGGTAATATTGTTCCATTTCTCACCGCCCCCTTAAATACGACTGCTGCACAGGTACACAGGTTCTGCGGTAGCTTTTATTTTTGGATCAGGAGGCAGCGGGGCTTTGCAGTCTGGGGTCACAGCGCACGGTTTAACAGACTTACTACCGCACTTGATCGCACCGTGATGGAAGAGGTTTTTATCTGCTTCTCGCTGGTCTGAATCGGCTTTCAGCATTATCCACACAACACATTCCTTTGCTGCTCATCTGACACTATAAACCTGAACCAGCACCCGATAACTGAGTCTTTTCTACTGAAGTTTACTGCTCTTCTAGTCTGCTAGAAATGTATTTGAGGGAGCATGTTATGACACATTTTGCTAGCTTCAATTCTTATTTTTTTCTTGCGATTTCTTTGATAAATTGTAATGTTAGCGAAAGACTTTTCGACCGCACGTGTCTGTCGGGGGCCATTTGCAATCAAGGGATGTGTTAGTGTGTGTGTACAGTAAGGTTTCGTATGGCATCCTGATGCGTATGGCAAACTGGCAGGATAGAAGGCAACCATTGATGTTTCGAGTTAAACCTGAAGGTTTCGCAATAAAAATAATATTACATCACGTGATTTTTTTTTTTCTTTTCATCAGGAGGTCACCCCAGTGCTAGCATGCACAGTGATCTGGACGCCCCATCTAAAGCCACCCTCACCATCTAGGCTTAACGTTGATTAATGGTTCTGAACGGAACAACTGTATTTCTGTTGGAAATGTTCACCTTTAGGCCAACCTTCGCAGGACTTTCATTATGTACCCATGACAGGTTAAAGTGAAATGCGCTGATATAAGACAACATAGGATACGATCTCATAAAGCGAGCCAGTAACAGTGTAACCATCAAGCAGTCATATTGACAAGTGCTCCCCCCGAAGGGAGTCTGATGTAATAGCTCAGCGACACAAATGAAAGCTGCCAAAGTTGACTTCTGTAAGACAACAACACACGCAGGAACAACAAGAAGAAAAAGCTACTGAGACAACAAAAAAAAAAACAACACTCTATTATGGTGCAATAGCCACAGTCACATAGCCGTTATTTGACAGAGCAAAAGGTAGGGAGAAAATATAAGGAAGGAGTCTTAATGAGTACACTCAAGTATTCTCAGTTGATGTGTGAAGGAGAGATTTATTCCTCGTAGAACTGCGGCCACGTCATGCGCCGTCCACGCAGCACGTACGTTGCAGTGAGCCCCACAGAAGGTTCTGGCAATGCTGCACATTTGAACCATTAAGACAGTTTTTCCCAAATGAATACACAACAACAACAACAACAACAACAACAAAAAAGACTCCAAACCAAACCACTTAAAACCAGCATGCAGTGAGTGTGCCAGCTGGAACAAGATGTGTCATTTCAGAGAATGCGAAAAGAACCTCAGACAAGAGGGGGGAAAAGGCACCTTCCCACTGCTGCAGATGCTGCTACATCAAGACCCTGCAACCACACTGACAAGCACAGTGAGCAAGCAGGTAAAAATATACTGCCATTTTCTAAACTTTGTCTGTACGGATCATACGTCATACTATTGTTTTTCTAGGGTTGAAGTGTTAGCTTGTACATTCTACAGGTTCGGTTTAGCCATTTTTAACCGACAGTATTTCACATTAGCATATCAATATTTGCCATCCCTGAAGTGTCGTTTTTTATACACTTCATATTGTCAGTATTGTCACTGCTTAATTTACTTTAAGTTAATCGACCAGTGAGAAGAGAAGGCTCAATATATATACATATATATATATATATACATATATATAAATATACATATATATTTATAAATATACATATATATTTATATATATATGGCAGAGATATATGCATTACCTACGTTTTTTTTAAAAAAAAATTTTTTAAAATCAAACAGTCATTATCGTCATGAGGCAGAATTTCCACGTGCAGTATGAAACATATATAGGCTATTTAAATTACAGCTACAGAGAGCATACTCCGTCTCATTATTCCAGGTTAAATTAGGAGCAGGTTCCATGCAGGCTGCACATTCCACCGACAAAGAATTACAGGGAATTGGGGCACAAGTTTCCTGTAATGAGAGCAGCCCGGAACACTGACCTGTGAAAACCCATATTTGTGCCTGTGGAAGTATTAAGCCTTGTTAGAAAAAGCAGTAACAGGGAGGCTGGGCTCGGTGATGTTTACAACACCTGCTGTACTTCATCTTTGTCTCACCTTCTACTGACAGATTCACAAATGTACCAGTTATGAAGAAATAAAAAACATGTTTTTCTCTATTTATATCTGCCTAATCGTCTAATACTATTTTACTTTTCTGCCACTCCCTATAGAAAAGGCCTTACATATTTTATGTGTCCAAACACGTACAAAGGGCTCTCGGTTTACGTCTTGTTCTTGTTCTATTCCGATGTATGGCGTTAAAGCTAATTTTGCGCGGGAACTAGTTGGCAAGTGTAGAAGACGAATATGTCGTCACGCAGCAGCGCTGTAGGTGGAAGATAGCCTTGTTTACATTTGCCGGTTGTACGCCATACATTGGATTGTGGTACATTTACTTTCTTATGTTTGTCTTGTTATTTTTTGCCCGCCGTTATGGCTCCCAGGTCTAAGTCAGACTCTTGAAACGTTTTATGTCCTAGTTTATGATGTTAGCACTGTGTTAGCGTAGGTGAGTGACATAGTTACTTATGTACAGTATGTGAGTTTTGATGTTCTGCGAAAATCGAGTTATGATGTACCGTAGGAACGACACTCCGAAATAACCGTCGCACAAAGAACTTTGGAACACAATATAGTTGCAGTGTTTTACTGTAACTTTTGTTGCGTAAGCTGGAATATACACTTCAAATGCTAGTTGAAGATTGGACTGCATATTGGGAATCATTAAAGCACTTTCCCGTGATTCTTATTTTATTTTGTTACAACATTAACATTGGTGTGAACAACACTAGACCACATAAATGTGACTATGACGAAGAATTAGCATCTTCGCACATCCTTTGTATTCTGGGAAACTACTGTAGAGGTTCATTATTTTGTGTTGGGTTTACTGTTATAAATAACCGTTTATTATGATTTTTTTTTTTTTTTTTTCAGTTTGGTGTGAATGCACGATGGTAGGTGAAATAATCATCACATTGAAGACCTGAATGCACTGGGAGATCTCTGTTAACACAGGCGCTGGTTAAAAATGTCACCAAATGTCTGTACAAAGACATGTCCAAAATTCCAAAACAACTAGGATCAAATAGTCAGGGCACTGACACTGATGACTAACCTTGTATCTCGTACTCATCAATGACGTTTTTGGTGGGTCATAACCTATTTTAATTTGAGGTCCAACCTGTTTAGGACACTGACCGTTACCTCAGCGGACAGGTTTTCATTTTTAAATACATGCAGTATTTCCCTTTACTTCAACAGCCCCTAGACTACTGCATCAGTTATGCAATTAATACATTTGCTCAGAAGCACAAACATTATAGAGATACAAGGGCAAAAAAATAAAACTTTTTATGATGCATTTGTTGCCTAATTATCCTTTCAAAGACCAGACTTCGAGGGTATGGAACCTGGCACTGCTGTGTGGGGCTGTTCATGTGGAGACTGAGCCAAATGCGGATACTTTTAGGGAGTCTGTGTTGCTATGGTTATAACTCCAATGGAAATACTGCTTTATTAGGAAACATGTGATTGAAAAACAGCGGGAAACAGATGTGTTGCTGATATTATACAAGAAAAAGCAAAACAGAATTAGCAATTTAACAAATCACTACACTCGAATAGTAGGTGCACCGTGTTGTTTTACCCCACCCCCAAAAAAACAAATGTCCTTGTTCAAGCTGTTAACTTGAAACTTACTTCCAACCACATTTTATGGCTAGAGCTGTATTTATAGCTTCAGCGTTCTTTAGCGACTTTAGCGATCGATACTATAGGTTAACTCTTAAATAATTCTAGTTGTAGTGACACAAAAGTAAACTGGCTCGTTTTAAAAGACAAAGCTAATACAGGGTCTCCACTCACTTATTCTAAGGGATGTCAAACTCATTTCGATTTTAGGGGCCTGATGTCAGGTGAGTCGGACCAGTACAATCCTAACATAATTACCTATAAATAACAAGTCCATTCATTTTTTTGAAATATAATTTGACAAAACATCACGAACATGAAGCGTTTGTGCATTTTTTTACTTTCAAAATTCATCAAGCGGGCCAGATGAATCCTCCCTTACGGGCCAGTTTTGGCCCACGGGCCATATGTTTGACCCCCTTCTTCTAAGTAGTATATCTTCTGAGCATGACATTTATCACTAATGCATTCAAATATGTTCTTTTCCACAGTTGATACTTGTATACTTTGACTTTTGTACACGGTTATGACCCAAATTATTTGTTGTTTGTTTATGTTTTCATCAGAGAACAGATGGAGGAGCCTGTGGCTGCGGCAAAGAAAAATACTCTCTGACCACAGTCTATGTCAAGGACAAATGCTGTCGACGTTCTCTTGCAACAAAATCATCATTAGTTTTATCTAGGACAAAGCAAAATAAAAACTAATATAGACAAGAGATGCACTCTGGTGAAATGTTAATTTGATTGACTGGAGGCAGAGCCGTATGTTTGACACCACTGCTGTAAAGCATGTCTTCCCTTTCCTTTCGACAATAATATTATCTGGCTCCACAGCTCGGAGATTAGGAAACTAAAATGCCATTTGATCACGACTCATGATGAATGACAGTTTGCGCGTCGTGTGTATCGCCTATATATCAGCGATACAGAAGAACATCTCCAGGTGCAGGTAAATGGCCCCAGGCCTGGAGTTGGAAAACACTGATAACCAAGATCAGCTGTTCGACTAATGAACCTTAACGCACAAATGAGGCGTGCAGACTCAGCTTGAGTTTCGCAGAAGTAAATCGAAAAAACAGATGTCACACTGAAGCTGGAAGGATACCCCCATACCCTCACCCTACTTCCCCACCCCCATGCTCATTGTCGTACCCTTAGGAAAACTGGGAGCATGCACACACTGCCACACACACTCACAGACAAACGCAAAGAGTATCCGCAGTGTCGCTAATGATGTAAGTTCGGCATCAAACAAGTCGATATCACTGAGCAATTCAGAGCTAACGGTTGATACACAATGGACAGATTTGGTAGAAAATAAGTGGATTTTTTTTCAAACCCCATACAACTGCAAGTTTCAACTAAACACGATCAACCAGTAAATTGTCAAAAAGTCATAATTCTAGCACAGGGGTGTCAAACTAACTTTGGTTCAGTTGCCGCATACAACCTGATTAGATGTCAAGCAGGCCGGACCAGTACAATTATAACATAGTTACCCAAAGAGTGGGTTGCAGCCCTCAGTTGGGTCGCAAGAGATTTTTTTTTGGGTTGTTTCGCATCATGTTTCCCAGGAGTTTACGAATAATGTCTATTGACTTGGATCGCAAAGTTTTGTGACTTTTAAAATATGGGACCCAGAAAAAAAATTGGGAAACACTGACATAGTGAACTATAATGCAAAAAAATACATTAGATTCATATTTAATAAAATATAATTGTATAAAGAATTTTGGAAACACTGACATAGTGAACTATAATGAATAAAATATAATTTTATAAAGAATTTCGAGAACATGAAATGATTCGTGAATAAACGTGAATTCATTTTTTTTTTTAAATTCATCATGCGGGCCCGATTGAAGCCCCAAGCGAGCCGATTTTGGCCCACGGGCTGTATTTTTGACACCCCTGTTCTAGTGTTATTTTTATCGTGTCATGTTGGCATGAAATAAATAATGTGTATTCTGTTATGTGTATATGTTTTTTTCCCCATGTTTTTTGCTTACCTTCCTCAGCAGGTTGCAGATCCTCTCAATATTCCGCAGTCTCTCCCTCTGCAAGGAGGCAACAGAAAAAAGGTGGGTTTGATGACTCACTCTTTTTTTTTTATGACGGTTGAATATGCTGACATGTGATCAAAGAGGAAAAAGTACTTGGAAAACACTGCAAGACTGATGCTTACTGAGAAATCTGCAAAATACATTTTCCCCCCTTTTAGGCAAATACACAAGTACACTGTCACAGCCACAACTATTGTCTCCAAATGTGTCTGACAAACTGTATGGAGAGTGAAAAAAATAATCACGTTATTTGCAAATCGTCAAAGCATAAAAAAAAAAGTATTTCTCTGACTAACCAGTTCGTTTGGCAGCACAGTGATGTATTGGTTAATACACGTGTTTGGGGGTGACCTGTCGCTATATCGCTATAAACAGTATTTACTTTAGTCACAGTCTTCCTCATGTAAGACACTGTTGTCCTGGTTTATTTAATTACCATATGTGAGAACAAGCTTTTAGTATCAACGTGCTAAACGCTAATTTGTTTTTGTTTTTTTCGTACAAATTTTTGCCAGTTTCAGATCATCTTGATCTGGTACTACACCATTTGTAAATAAAAAAAAAAAAAAAATTTGTTTTATCCCATATTTGGGAAATCGTTGTGTTAGCAGCAGATATGCTGTTAACAGGCTACCCCTAGGGGTTAGCAGCAATGTGGTTCCTCTGGGAATCAAACCCAGGATTCTTTGCTTCCGAGACAGGCATGCTAACCTGTCACTCACCTACGCTAACACAGCGCTAACATCATAATCTGGGACTAAAAAAAAAATATCCGAAAAAGCTGACTTACACCTGGGAGCCATAATGAAGGGCAAAAGTCCCCGGATAAAGAACACAACGAAAGATAGTGAATGTAGCACAGCGTATAGGGTAGAACCATCAAATGTAAACGAAGCTGTCTTCCGTGACGAACCAATTGGCGCATTTTAATGCCATACGTTATGATGGAACAAGACTGTCTTTATAAATGAATAGAGGATGGCGACGTGACCACGAAACCCACAACACTCAACCTATGTTGAACGTCTTCTAAAAGTCAAGATCTGCTCTCAGCTAGGAGGGAGAAGAGATAGAATATTTGATCAGTTTGGTTTTTTTATAAGACCTGAGTAGCGATAAGTACATTTGCAGGTTTGAATTGTGCCCACGACAACGTATACCTCAACGGGAAAAAAAAAAAGTATCTTTAAGGCCGACGGAAATCAGGCCTAGGTTTTGCTCCATCAGCAAGGGTCGACGTTAAGTCAGTGGAACTTAACGATTTCATGTTCTTTGTGCGTGTATCCCGTTTAAGAACAGCTTAAATCAGCAAGCGCCACAATGCTTTGTACGGTTTCGCCGAAGCTTTTAACGTCATCATCAAATATTAACTCGATCACACACACTCAAGCTTGACCGCGGGCAGCGCGGGTGTTTCACGGAAGCGCAGTGCAGCGTAACTCAGGCTGCTTATAAATCATTGACCGACCTGAACCGCACGCCGATGGAGCTTTTTCAAAAAGGTCGGCGGAATGCATCGGAAGTGGACGTAGGTTGATTTTACTTTACGAATAAATGCAACAACGAGGCGGACGTCAACACCGTGAATGCTTCACCGGTCGCAACGTTTGGAAAAACGCCATGTGCTAATTATAAATATTGTGTTTAATATAACGTAGTTAGATTAGCAAATGAGCCAATCTTTTTCTACAACTTAATTTTTGCGATATCTAAATTTTAAAAAGTATCACATATTACAGTGTACGTTCTTGCGATATATATCTGATCCACAAGGCCAATCACCAGGAGTCCTATCCAATTCTAAACAAAGTCCTGGTTCAGAATAAATATTATTTTTTTCCTCCTTAATCTAATCAGCGTCTAACCCTAGCACCAAAGAAGAATTAAAGCCAAGTGTTAACCTAGGACCCCACGCAGGGTCCCGACCCCATGGTTGAAAAACACTGACCTGGAAGAACTACATAAGGAACTGGAGCATGTGTCTAAAAATAGAGGGCGGGGACTACTACTGGTCAAAATGTCAGAGCCACAAATAGAAAAATGTATACATTTTTAAATAATACAAAACATTGTACTACTTAAAAAAAAAGTAGTACTTTTTTTAAAATAAATTAGGTGAAACAATATTTTTCATCCGTGATTTTCTTTTATCAATTAATAAACATTTCGGGCGACCTCATTTGAATTTCCCGGCGACCCCATGTAGGGTTCCGACCCCAAGGTTTAAAAAAACACTATTAGTGAAAGCTACGCCTATGTTGCCGTCTTAGAGTGCTTAGAGTATCCCCACTCAGGTGTTTACTTTATATATAATATAAATATATATTATTTAATATATTATTTAATATATATATTTATATATTTTATACTTTATACTACTGTTTTCCACTTCATCACAGCTGGTAGACTCATTAGCAAGCAATTGAGCTAACGGCTTGATTAAATGTTGCTCAGGTGCAACGTGAAATTACAGCAAGAAAACGAAGACGACGACAAAGCAGGATGAGGGTGTTTTGGGGTTGACCTGTCGTCAACCGTCCCAATTAGGAGCTCTTCATCACTGGTGGGGGGGGGGGGGATGTATTGGGA
>NW_007585116.1:329006-333343 GCF_000523025.1 Cynoglossus semilaevis | reverse complement strand
ACGCTACGGAATCCTCCTCCGTCGTACATGCCGCCATTAGCCACTACTGTATCGTATGTCTCGAAGGCGATAACTCATAATTAAAACCACATTTTATTTTATATCACATGAATCCTTATATCCTATAATTTTGTTTGTATGTCTCTATAGCAACTAAAAACGTTTTTTTTCCATTGTTATTAGCACTAATAAGGGAGTTTTTTTTAAGGGACGTAACAGATTCATTTTTTTTCTGTTATTTCTTATGGGGAAAAATGATTTGAGAAAGCACGGTCCTGGAACGAATTTTGCTCGTATCTCAAGGTATTATTGTGTATATATATATGACAACGGTCAATTCTCATTCATTAGGGTCATGAAATCATCCTTTAACAGAACCAAGTGATTCCACTGCACTAAGAAAATGAATTAAAAACTACAAAATGATTGCGTTATATCCGTTAGGGTTATATATAGTTTTGCAGAAAATTACATTAGTTAGAGCAGAAACAATTTAAAAGGTAACTAAAGGTAGGGCAAAAATATCAGCAATGGCTACCAGCAGGGGGAGGCAGGGGTCGAAATTCAGCCTGGAGCATGGTTTGGAGGGGGCTTTTATCTGGTTGCACAATGGATGCAAGCGGAAACATAATGAGGCTACATTTAACCTTGGCTGCGTTTCATGTGGTTGAAAGAGCGCACCAACCACTGGCCAGTTTGTTCAGGAATTTACCCTAACCTTCCTATGACCTATGACCCCACACCTGGATACTCCTCAAGGAAGTCAGACAGGATCAGAAAGACATTTCTTTGGACAAATCTATGGACAAGCATGTAAGATTCCTCATTCTCTTTTGTTATTTGCCAAAACATCTTCAGACAATCCCTAAAAAAAAATAAAAAATAAAAAATCACAAAACAGAAGAGGAAGGAGTGTAAACCTACCGCATGAAGTGGATTGCCCTGATCAATCGGCACCTTGAAGTCCGCCTGCAGCTCATCAAAAGCGGTTATCTGAGCGGAGAGAAGGAGGAAGAATCAAAAATGATTACTCGCAGCGTCGTCAATGGCAGCAGATGGCCAGTTAAGAATTCAAAAGCACAAGTTATTGTCGGAAAAACCCTGCGTGTCATCACTAGCAGGCAGAACGAGGAGTAGCTAGCTAGCTATAAAGCTAATGCAAACGTCATATACAGAATAACCTTGTTTATACTCTGAAAGAAATGCTAATTTTGCTCATTATATGCAGTGCATCTTAATGAAAGACTTGAATGGGACTGATTCTCAAAGTAATGCTAAGACCCATTGTGGACAAAAGTGGTCGCGATCCTTTAACTCTGTGGCCCAAACTCTGGTTCGGTGGACCTTAAATCAACCGATATTGTCAACAATTGTTTGGAGCCACTGCACATGCTGGCTGCCAGGCACGTTAGCCATATATAGTGGTTCCAGAGTGGAGCAGTTAGCACGCATGCCTTACAAGCAGAGAGCAGGGAGTCTTGGGTTCGATTCCCAGAGGAACAACATGCGGTGCCATTCTTTTTCTGTCAATAATTCCCCCACTCGGGGATCAATAACGTTCAACCTCATCCTTGGTTTATAAACCCCTTTTCTCTATACCACGTGTCCAACTCAAGGCCCCCGGGGCCAAATGCGGACGCTACGGAATCCTCCTCCGTCGTACATGCCGCCATTAGCCACTACTGTATCGTATGTCTCGAAGGCGATAACTCATAATTAAAACCACATTTTATTTTATATCACATGAATCCTTATATCCTATAATTTTGTTTGTATGTCTCTATAGCAACTAAAAACGTTTTTTTTCCATTGTTATTAGCACTAATAAGGGAGTTTTTTTTAAGGGACGTAACAGATTCATTTTTTTTCTGTTATTTCTTATGGGGAAAAATGATTTGAGAAAGCACGGTCCTGGAACGAATTTTGCTCGTATCTCAAGGTATTATTGTGTATATATATATGACAACGGTCAATTCTCATTCATTAGGGTCATGAAATCATCCTTTAACAGAACCAAGTGATTCCACTGCACTAAGAAAATGAATTAAAAACTACAAAATGATTGCGTTATATCCGTTAGGGTTATATATAGTTTTGCAGAAAATTACATTAGTTAGAGCAGAAACAATTTAAAAGGTAACTAAAGGTAGGGCAAAAATATCAGCAATGGCTACCAGCAGGGGGAGGCAGGGGTCGAAATTCAGCCTGGAGCATGGTTTGGAGGGGGCTTTTATCTGGTTGCACAATGGATGCAAGCGGAAACATAATGAGGCTACATTTAACCTTGGCTGCGTTTCATGTGGTTGAAAGAGCGCACCAACCACTGGCCAGTTTGTTCAGGAATTTACCCTAACCTTCCTATGACCTATGACCCCACACCTGGATACTCCTCAAGGAAGTCAGACAGGATCAGAAAGACATTTCTTTGGACAAATCTATGGACAAGCATGTAAGATTCCTCATTCTCTTTTGTTATTTGCCAAAACATCTTCAGACAATCCCTAAAAAAAAATAAAAAATAAAAAATCACAAAACAGAAGAGGAAGGAGTGTAAACCTACCGCATGAAGTGGATTGCCCTGATCAATCGGCACCTTGAAGTCCGCCTGCAGCTCATCAAAAGCGGTTATCTGAGCGGAGAGAAGGAGGAAGAATCAAAAATGATTACTCGCAGCGTCGTCAATGGCAGCAGATGGCCAGTTAAGAATTCAAAAGCACAAGTTATTGTCGGAAAAACCCTGCGTGTCATCACTAGCAGGCAGAACGAGGAGTAGCTAGCTAGCTATAAAGCTAATGCAAACGTCATATACAGAATAACCTTGTTTATACTCTGAAAGAAATGCTAATTTTGCTCATTATATGCAGTGCATCTTAATGAAAGACTTGAATGGGACTGATTCTCAAAGTAATGCTAAGACCCATTGTGGACAAAAGTGGTCGCGATCCTTTAACTCTGTGGCCCAAACTCTGGTTCGGTGGACCTTAAATCAACCGATATTGTCAACAATTGTTTGGAGCCACTGCACATGCTGGCTGCCAGGCACGTTAGCCATATATAGTGGTTCCAGAGTGGAGCAGTTAGCACGCATGCCTTACAAGCAGAGAGCAGGGAGTCTTGGGTTCGATTCCCAGAGGAACAACATGCGGTGCCATTCTCTTTCTGTCAATAATTCCCCCAGTGCGGGATCAATAACGTTCAACCTCATCCTTGGTTTATAAACCCCTTTTCTCTATACCACGTGTCCAACTCAAGGCCCCCGGGGCCAAATGCGGCCCGCCGTGTCATTTTGTATGGCCCACGGTAGTTTAAGAAGCATTTAATAAAGTCCATGCAGCAGAGTTTTTTAAACTGATAAATTAAAAAGTTTTTTTTTTAATTACACAAAGTTATGAACAATATTTGTAACTTATATAAATAATCATCAATTGCAGAAACATTTATTAATATGTTATGGGTTAGTCACATCTATAAGGTCTATCGTTTACAACCGGCCCTTCATGGGGGAACTGTATTACTGATGTGCCCCCCCTCTGGTGAAAATGAGTTTGACACTCCTGCTCTGTACTGTAATTATCATTGTCATTAGCAGAATCTGCACCAGCTAATTTATCACCGCAACCGTGTCCAGAGGCTATGAATTAACATGCCAGATATAACGCTGTCGGGAAGACGTCGGATCGGTGTCATCCTTCCACCCACTAATTGTCATATTGTGTGGCGCGTTTGAAGTAACACTATCATCAAGCAATGGTTGTCAGCAGAAAACCGCACAACCGTTTTTATTTATAAAGGGATGCGCGCGGACAGATGTTATCGCACGTCTTTTCGTGCCTTCGGGAGAAAAAAAAAAACGGAAGCAAGGTGGTCACTTCGTCTGCATAACGGTTACCGCCGCCAGGGTGTATTTTCAGCTGGTAAACCATAGTATTTAAAGTGGACTACAAGAGGCAGTGATGTGCGAACCGGTACGGTACGGTACGGTACACGTGGACGTATGAGCTCTGCACGGGGAATTAACATCAGAGAGAGACAGCAGAGGTTCACACCATTCCAGGGTTATTTCCCTGGGCTCGCCCCCACACTAACAGGCATCTCTTTACATGTTATTTCCCAGCGGACCCCGAGTGTGATCGCGGCTCATTGACTCTCTCTGTTACAGTGTGCTGGCCTCCCCCTGGCAATTCTTTATAGGCAATGTACACACACATACACATACACGGGGAGAAACACACACCCACACAAGTCTTCACGGCGTATATAAATCCACCCGTGCTGCCGCGTAATCTTTACCGACGACACATTTCCGCACGTGGAAAGTGGAGGCAGAGATACTGCAT
>NW_007585116.1:317389-328858 GCF_000523025.1 Cynoglossus semilaevis | reverse complement strand
TTTTTCCCTTTTTGATTTCAGGTAGAGAAGTGTAGAAGTAAAATAGTCCGATTAAATGAAATATCATCACGGACATGAAGTGTTTGTGCATTTTTTTTATTTTCAAAATTCATCAAGCGGGCCGGATTTAACCCCCCCCGGCGGACCATTTTTTGGCCCGCGGACCATATGTTTGACACCCCATGCCCAAGGCATAACATACCAGTCAATTCTGTCTGAGAGTTAAATCAAACATCTCTTTCTGGGTTACTCCTGATACCGAGGTAATATGTAACAGCAAAGAGGGGATAATTTTGAGAAAAGATTAATTCTGTTTTGTGATCTTTTTTTTTTTTGATGCCACTCCAAATTGCTTGGGTGGTACACACAGCCAGCGCACTGGCCCCACTCTGCTCTTGGCACAGTACCTCAGTCAGTGTTGCAGTGCAGTCTTCAGCTGCGCGTGAATTCATGCCTTGCCGTGTGTTTGCGTCTACAAAAGGAAAGGAAGTGGAGCAGAGTGACGGATGAAGCCTAATTTGTTCATTTATGCCACTGTGAAATAACAAGCACCTATCAGTCGTGGAGGTTTCAGATTTATTTCTGCTGCCTCACTTGGAAATAGAATTAACAGGAACAACAACGGCAATCAGCGAAATCTTCACTCATGACATATTCCTGTTCAATTATTCAAAGTGTTATCTCAATTATTGATTGGAATTTCAAATTCACCCAGTATGGGTCATTTTCTGCACAACCGTGTCTGACTACACTCTGATGCACATTATCGCAACGTAATGAAGCGGCATGAAGCCACAGGCCTACTACAGTGAGTCTGTCGTAAACGTTAACAAATAAACAGGATCTTAGTACATAAAAACGCACTGTCGTTGCGAGTAAAATAGTTCAACTAGGTATTAGCGGATACAGATTCTATGGTATCGATGTGTCCTTAGTCTACGTAATGGGTGTCAAATTCATTTTGCTTCACTGGCCGCATACAACCCAATTAGATGTGAAGTGGGTCCATAGTTTTCCCTTTTGCTTTCATGTGAAAAAATGTGGGCCGGACCAGTACAATCACACCTTACTAAATTACAATAAGTCCATAGTTTTCCCCTTTGCTTTCATGTGAAAAAAAGTACTATATTAGGTATTTATTATTTTTATGTATTCATATTTAACAAAATAATGATAATTTTACAAAAAAAAAAAATCGTGTATTTTTTTATTTTCAAAATTCATCAAGTGGCCCGGATTGAACACCCAAGTGGCCCGGTTTTGGCCCGCGGGCCATATGTTTGACACCCCTGGTCTAGATACATATATATATATATATATATATATGTATATCATACATAATATGAAAACAAATACAGACAAAAATATGAATGTGGTATGTAGCGATGGGTAGCATAAGTTGACATAAAGCAACGAAAGTTATACATTTTTTAAAATTTAAATCCGACAGCAGCAATTGTTATTGCAAAATTCAAGGATTTTCACAGTAGAGATGTAATGATAACCTCGATTCACAAAAGGATGTGGATGACGTTTTTTTTTTTTTTTTTTTGTTCACGATACGATTTTATCACAATTGTTTTAGGTTAGTAATCGAGGACATCGTACAGACATACTGTAAGTGGCCTCTCGCCAGAGGTCACTGACTGGTCATGTGCTCGGAGCTGGCTTGTTTCCTAAATCACTAACATGTCCGTGTGCGGCGGGTACTGGACTCCGAGGTAGCTGTAATGGTGTTAAGAACCATGTCAGGTGTAGACTGCTGTAAAAGGATTTCCCCCGCTCCCTGAGCAAATCATATCAACTTTGACGGCTTTCTTCAGTCTGATGATCTCTGAAGAAGGACATCTGTACACGTGTTTCAATGTACACACACACATATATATATATATATATATGTATATATATATATTTATATATTTATATATATATATTTATATATATACATATATGTGTGTACTGTATATATGTGTGTGTACAACAGTATGTACAACAAAAATTATTCTATCGAATATTTACTTTAAAAACATATTTATTTAATAGCATAATAATAAAAATAATTGTTATTATTATTATTATTATTATTATTATTATTATTATTATTGTTGTTGTTGTTGTAAGTCCTGTCTGATTGACATGCTAGTCATCCAATCAGGACACCTGCATTCAACATTGTGAGTGTTTTCTTAAATACTACGTGGAACTGAATTCTTATTATTTTAAATTCAAACTGGCAACATAAAATCAACTATCATTTTATTTAAGTAAAAAAAAAAAAAAAAATCAAGTCAATTTCCTATGTCTCAAGTCAGAAAAAGACTTATACAGACCTAAACCTGTGTCCACAGGTTTATGTTTTAACAGTACCAGGTTGTGAATCGTTCCTAAGGGGCCGCACAGAGAGAATAAAAATACTATTTTTTACTCTTTTTTTTATTGATTTATATAAAGCTACATGGTATGTTATTTTGGAAAACATCACCTAGATGTCAGTGTAGGCTCTCAGTCATCCAGGTCGTCTTATCTAAAGCAGTAGTAAGTAAGGGCAACTGGACTGTTTCAGCTCTTTAAAGACGTTTTCCTTTTTCATCCTAGGGGCACAGCTGAAGAAGCTTCTCGTAACTTGTAACTACTCTGAATCACTGAAATCTGCTCGTTTTGGCTCATGACTCAGTTGCAGTTTTGTTTTTTTTTTTTTTTTCATGCACTGTTGGGCCTCAGAGAAACTAAAACAGAAATGGCCTCGTGATGAAAGAAGGCACCAAACAGAAAGCTGCTCATAAAATCTTAACATTAAAGTTCAAAATGTAAAAAAAAAAATAAAATAAAATAATTACTAGCACTATATTACTGCATTGCTACTAGTGCGGTGGGATTTTTCTTTTTGCATGAAACCGCCGTGCGAAACTAATGAAAACCACTGGAAAACCTCTAATAAAAAAAAAATAGAAAAATATTTTTTTTGATTTATTTCTCAAATCTAGTCACAGTAAGAACCAAGTTATATGATGTATATTTGTACAATTTTCACTTTTTTTTATCCTTTGGCTTTGTTTGCGACTTGTACTCAGGTGCGACTTATATATTAAAATATATAATTTCACGTTTTTTTATTTTCATACTGACAGCCTCTAGAGGGCACTCTAGGCTTCTGTACCAGTATCTGTTACTCCTGTACCACTGAAAATTTACGTTTGTTTTTGTCAAATGTAAATTGCCACTGGAGAGCACTGATGCAAGTTATACTCCGGAGTGACTTATATATGTTTTTTCTTCTTTGTTACGCATTTTTTGGCTGGTGCGACTTATACTCCAGAGCGATGTACAGTCCGGAAAATACTCATACAAAAAATGTAAAAAAAAAAAGGTTGAGTTATTGACTGCACTTGTACATTTCCACTGTACACTCTCAACATTAAACCCTTTCTCTCTGCAGCAAAGTCTCACTTTGTACAGAACAAGAGCTGAGCTAGCCCTTACCACAGACAGAAAAATCTATACAAATCTTGTAGACACTAACTCCATGAATTAAACAAGCTTTAACTTGTCACTTGTGATCACATGGCCAGATGGAATGTTCACGGACTATATCCGGATGAAGAGGAAAAACCCAATGTCGGAAGCAATGTCAATGAGAACAGTGAGATCTTCAGGAAAGACAAGACCGGGAAAAAAATCATACGAAACCCAAGCTACAAAAAGACCAAGTTTTGAATTATGTTAATTAAGATGATTAAGCTCATGTGAAAAAGTGGTGGAGCAAAGAATCAGGGGGGGAAAAAAAAAGAGGGAACAGGGATCAGCCACATAATCCCTCTGTGTACACAATGTGCAGTGAAACAATAGAAACAGTGGCGTCAGGATGATGGATGAGGAGCCAGTGGGGGTTAATGAACACGTGGATCGATGCTGGACCGGCCCAGCTATATACTCAACGCCGCCTCCATTAGTTTCCAGTGCCTAGTGTCAGAAAGCGCGGTGGACTGTCTGCTCGGTTGAGATTACAATCAGCTGTAGCACCTGTGCATTTCTGTCCCTGACGTCCTGCCGGGGCACCTTGAGCACAAGCTCTGTCTTCAGAACTCAGGGTAATGTGCTGGAAAATGAGCCGGTCTGTGGTTACTAAAAAGTCAGCAAAACACACATTGATTTCTTTTGATGTCAAGCCCTTGTGGACATTTTTGAAAGAATGCTAAGGTCCCGCAAGGGAGGAAAAAAGTGATT
This sequence comes from Cynoglossus semilaevis, assembly GCF_000523025.1. NCBI lineage: Eukaryota > Metazoa > Chordata > Actinopteri > Pleuronectiformes > Cynoglossidae > Cynoglossus > Cynoglossus semilaevis. The sequence goes on along the minus strand of NW_007585116.1, from coordinate 324,634 downwards.
TTTTTTTAAACAAATAATATTTTGTTTATTTTTTTTCAAAACCTCAAGAGTGATCAAGAATCGTGGCCAGCACCTGGTTAGGAAATGTATGTGGGTAGACATTTATCTGAGGGTCACTGATATATGTTGATATATTTAAATATATTTAATGTATTTAAATATATTTTTTTACTGTATGCTCAAGTAGTTGTACAAGAAGACTGTTATGTTAGAACAAAATTCACTGGAAACTAGTAGGACATTTTTAACACCTAGTGAAGGGATAAAGAACTTTTAGTAATAAAATGAGTAAAATTTTAATAAATATAGTAAAAATAGATTAAAGAAAAAAAATCAGCATTATGTCTGTTGATTTTCGGTTGTAGTATTAATGGAAAGAAAACCTTTTTCATGAATACAATCCAAATTCATTTTGTATTTGTAAGGATGAAATCCAAGGGTGTCAAACATATGTCCCGCGGGCCAAAAATGGCACGCTATGGGGTTAAATCCAGTCACTTGATGAATTCTGAATCTTGTATGTCCTTGCATGAAAAAGGGATAAAAAATGATTTATTATTGTTATCTATAGGTAATTATGTTATCACTGTACTGATCCAGCCCACATGACAACCAACTAGTATTTGACCCCTGAACCAAAATTAGTTTGACACCTTCCCTTAAAAAAAAAAAATATTTTTTGACAAAAAAAATTGCATTTTGTGTTTGTCAAAAAAAGTTTTAGGAGTTTAATAAAGATAAAGGCCTGTTGACATAACCAATCCTTTCTATTCTCACTAGCACTAAATGTAGCTCACTCAAACATTGCTAATATTTCTAGTGGTGGTTTTGTTAAACGCTCAGGTTAACTGTTTTCACCACAAACTGCTATGTTAAAACACATTCAAGTCTCAACCTAGCATGAATAACGCAATAGCAGGATGTAGTTAAAATGGCGTAACAGTACTTAAATGATGTACCACATTAATGGGTTAGAACACCAGGGACCGTTGATGGGAGTTGGATAAAGAATCCTATGCAAAAGTATTCAGGTCAAAAACTCGACATGCAACGCTGACAGTAGTTGTAAAAATCATGGCTGTTATAATTAATCCTTCAACTTCCATATGTTTATATCAATTGAAAAACAAAAAAACAATAACGCTATCAGTTGATTTGGTCCAACACCAATGTGTTCACTGTAATCTATGATGAGAATTAGCCTTTTGCTAGTCTGTGCCGCACTATCACAGCAGTGTACATTTCCTATAGCTACAAAAATATATACTTTTTTTTTGCTAACATCTAAAATTGATCAAACTTTACAGGGCTGAGTTTTAGCTTCAGGCTAACAATGCTAGCATCCAACAATTGCTTTTCCTACAGTCAGTTCTAAAAGGTTTTCCACGTAATATCCATATCCGATTACATTTAATTTCATGCAAATAACTACAATATTATAAGAAAATATTCATATTCATTGAAATATAATTTGACAAAACATCTCTGACATGAAATGTTTGTGCATTTTTTCACTTTCAAAATTCATCCACCGGGCTGTACTGAACCCCCCCAGCGGGCCAGTTTCGGCCCATGGGCCGTATGTTTGACACCCCTGATCTAAATCCTATCAACATACAGTAAACTCTTTCCACTTTGTACTTCCACTGTCTTAAGCTCCGTTGCCAAAGCAACCTGCCACAAAAGCACACGAACCACATGTTTTCTTTCATGAAGATCCAGTAGAGACCGGAACTCATGACGAAGTGTTAGGGTTGCTCAGTGTGAACGATTAATCACATGACACCTCGGACAAATCAGTGAATGCCCTGTACTTGTCAAGAACTCTGTCACGCCAAGTCACCAACTGTGATGCTAGCTGAACAGGCTCCCCCTCAAGAAAACCATCCTGAGATTTTTGAGGGAAACCGTGAGTGTTATCGTTCAAAAAATGCAAAATAAATAAATGCCAATATTTGTTTAGATCATATCTCGGTCTTTTACGTTTTTGTAAAACGCTGATAGGTTAATAAGAGCTCAGCAGCTGGGAAGTGTGACATTGCCGATAACTAGAAATGAATAAAAACAAAAATGTGTTTGATATTAACTTGTTTAAGTTAATGTCCTTCTTAACCTTGATATAAACATGAGATTTCAATTTAGTTTTAATTAGAAAAAGTCTGGTTTATTATCACAGACATGCACTCTGGGTCTTAATATCGGTTAGTGCTGATTAAAGCAATGAATGTAAACAAACTACTAACGTAACTTCATGTAACGTGGTTTCTTTTCATAAAAGGTTAAATGGCTGCCATCATGGGGAAAACAGTGAAACCTTGAAATACGAGCATCCCGACATACGAGCATTCCAAGATGCGAGTAAGCCTTCGAGCAAATTTTTGCTTTGAGATACGAGTAAAAATTTGAGATACGAGCGCGCTTACAGACGCAGACGCTAGGTGGCCAAGCACTCGGAGCAGCCCCCATTGCCTCACTCAGGTGGCCGAGCACTCGGAGCAGCCCCCATCGTCTCACTCGCTATTGTCTTTGTGTTTGCGTTATCTACGTGATTTCCTCGATTTTTTCTGCCCTAAGAGAGTGAGTGGTAAAGGATGGTGGTGAGAAGAAGAAACGCCTGATGACCATAAAAATAAAGCATGAAGTTGTCGATAGATATGAGCGTGTTGGCCGCTAAAGAAAGAATACAAATCAAAAGACATTTCATTAAATAATGAATATTTTCACATAAACCTGTACTTATTTGCATGAAAACAAAGGAAGAAAAACATGGACCTATTGTTATTTATAGGTACTTATGTTATGGCTGCACTGGTCCGGCTAACTTAGCATCTAAGTAAAATGAATTTGACACCGTTGCCCTAGTGGGACGGCAGTTAGGCCCGTTTGCGTTGCAGATGTGTGGCGAGCGATATCGCATTTCCTGTTTGAGTTGCAGCTGTAGGTCAGGTAAAGTAACGGGAAGTGTTTCAAAATTGGACCACTTTAGCTCGGCTTGTTCTCCAATCAAAGAAAACATGTTTTCATATCATGCCACCACCCTCCACCCTCCCCCCAAATCCCATCTGGAAGTAAATCACTTCCTGTTTGACATTTTTAACCCGCGTCACGCTGCCAGGACAGCCTCCGAATCATACCTGCACAGACGGCATCGTCATCCATCACATACGGCATAAAGGAGTGTCACGTTTGCTCTCAAATTTAATGACACTTAGAGCACATTAGTGACGGTGGTTACATGGCAGAGGAATTACTCATGTGGAGAGAGGATGCTGAAGCGCTGAACCGTGCGCCTCGAGGGAGGTCGCAGTTCACCGTGTATGCTAATTAAAATAGCTTTGGATTGTTTCGCTTTCGAGTACTCCCCCGTGCCGCAGTGATCTTGTATCATATGAGATGAACACAATGATTGTGCCTGCTGCTGCAGACGGCCCCCGAGTTTAAACGCCTACGTTTAAATTAAACAACTGCTCGGTGGAATATTTTAATGCTCCGGTAGTCCTGCTGGACACTGGATTAGTAAACTGCCACAGACCGACGGAAAACTGACGGAACTTTATTCCATCGCAAGCGCCACATGGATAAAGAGGCTTGTACAATAAAGATCCACGCTATAAAAAAACACAAATTGCCTTTCGCCAAACTGGAAAAGAGAGCCAGAATGTTCCTGGACAGACAGCTTGGGAGCCAGACACTTGAATGAAATGATATAAAAATCCCATTTTTGTCTATGTACAATGTCATATAATATTATTATATTATATTTATTACAAAACAAAAGCCTTTTATAGTGGAAACCACACAATATCCAATCCAGTTATGGGTCGTATTATGGGACCGGGGGTGTCAAATATACGGCCTGGGGCCCCAAACCGGCCCGCTAGGCAGTTCAATCTGGCCCACTTGATGAATTTTGAAAATACTTCATGATCAGATCATGATATTTTTTGTTCAATTATATTTCATTACATATGAATTAATAATAATAAATATACCAATATTCTTCGTTTCATGAAAACAAAGGGGGAAAACGATGTTTAATATGTTACGTTTGCACTGGTCCGGCCCACTTGACATCTAATTATGTTGTATGCGGCCCGTGAACCGAAATGAGTTTGACACCCCCGTATTAGACGGTTCAGCGGGCTGGGAGCCGGCAGTTGATGATCCCTGGCATATATCATAAGACAGTGTTAGTTATTTACCCTCATTTCAAATGTAAGTAAAAAACACATTCGTGTTCGACTGTACAATTAGCAAGAGTTTCAGCCTCATCAGTCCAACGCACTGAGAGAGGGGGAAGAGAAAGATGAGGAGAACAGCAGGGGCTAGGAGGAATTTAGCACACTAGAAAAATGTAAAATCCCATCCAGCATTAGTCATTCCAAAGCAGAATGGTAACAGGAAAAAAAATGTCGGAACTTTCAATTTTAGTGGGTTACCTACAGCTTCAAGCACTTCAGCTATTTATCGGTTTTCCCGTTAGTTTAACTCCAGTTTAATAATGGCTACATAAGGTTAATTATATCTTTGGTGAGTTTTTCTAATCAGTTCGGAATTAGCACCAGCAGCATCTTCTACTTTGGTGAAATAGAAGAATGACTGTAGGTCATCTGGGTTCATAATTAATATTTCACACATGCTCTTCTTATGAATGATGCTAAAGGCTTGAGATACAATCCTTTAAATCGCCCGCGGTTCTCAACCCCAGCTTGAGATACAATCCTTTAAATCGCCCACGGTTCCCAACCCCAGGTGCAGGGACCGCTGCCGGTCCGTAGGTCATTTGGTAACGGTCCGCAGTGAGACTTCAGTTTTACTAATTTACTTCATTAAAAAAAAAAACAGTCATATCCCTTCACTTTTCTTTTTGAAAAATCTTCTGGCATTCAGACTCTGATACTAAGAGAATAAAGTCTAAAAGACGTTTTATTTTGAAATTCTAACGATTCTTGGTGCGGTATTACCGGTCTTTGGTACAAAAAAGATTGGGGATAGAAGCCTTAAATGAATAATTAAATTTATTTACCATCGGCAAATTAGTTATTGTCATCAAGTGGACCAGACCAGTACATTTATAACATACAGTACAAGTCCATGTTTTCCCCTTTGTTTTCATGCACACATGTACATCAGATATGTATTATCACTTCTTCATGAAGTGTTTGTGTTTTTGTTATTTTCAAAATTCCTCAAGTAGGCCAGATTAAACATCGTAGTGGGCAGTTTTTGGCCCACGGGCCCTATGTTCGACACCCCTGATCTAATCATACTAACACCTAAGCCTGCTACTGGCTCTTCATGCAGTTGTCTGAAGACACTGTTCGAGCCAGTCTTGTTTTGACTCCGCCCCTATTTCCCATCCGGCTAAACCGAAGGCATCTTACCCACAGAAGCTCTGGGAATGGGCAGATTGATTAAGTCATTTAATGATTATAGATTTTTCTAAAGATAGCAATCGTGTCCTCCTGCTGTCCTCCTCCCTCTCCGTCCTATCCTCCGTACTTGGACGTCACAGTTGAATTGACTCGGGCCTTAGTTACTTTTAATCAGAGATATTTCACCTGAGAACGAGCAGCACAGAAGTAGAAATGAATAAAATCTCCAGACAGTGCCTTGATGTGACTTATTATAGCAACCAATGATAGAGGTCTGTGAATGAAGTCTGGGTATTAGTGACTCAGGGACATGCTACCAGCTGACAGGACCGATGAGTCAGCTTTTAATTGCACACCTTAGTCTTTTCTGGTTCTCTAAAAAGTGCTTTTGACATTTATTTATTTATGAATGTTTTATGTAGACGCACCAATCGACTGACTAGCGACTGGATTTGGCTGATCGACAGTCATGACCAGTCGATTTGCAAGTGATCGCTAATATCGGCGTTAGCTTAGAAGTACCTCACAGTGAACCAAAAAAAAAGCTCCAACGCTTTTATATGTAGCAGTAACGTTAAATGTCGTTGAGTCACTGCGCCGCTGCTCGGAAGAAAAACAAAACCACAAATCCGACAGTTAAACATCATCGTCCCGCCGATTACGCCTAGCCAAATATGCCTAGTCAAAGCTTCTGTTTTTCAGATATAACCATACGAGAGAGTTAAAAAGAAAAAGAAAATTAATGTTCAAAAAATAGCACCCTGTAGCTCAAAAGCTAAAGTTTGCACTTTATTAATTTAATTTGGTAATTTTTGGACATTTTATTTTTAATGACACTGTTCTTGTTCCTTAGTCATAACAAAAACAACAAAGTGTAAAAATGTGTCTTGTTATGCAGAGCTACAGCTAAAGTTTTTTATTATTTATAGATATACTATACATAGATATATACTCCATCTGACTTCACTGTTATTTGCTGTAAAGGTACAGTAACTTATCTTCATCTTCAAAAGAAACATCGACCCCATTGTTATTTAAAAACTAGGTGACTTTTAGAAAAAAGAAAAAAAAAAACCACCATTACGGCAACCGTAGCCAGAAAGACTGATAAGAGCGCAACAATAGCGGCAAAAACTTTTGGTTTTGTTTTTTTTTTTTTGACATTTGGCAGGTGCCTTGTGTTGTTGGCTTCACATATCTGCTGCTCGCATTCTCCCCGCTAATTATGTTTCCTCACAGTACGGAGCTCGGGCTTATTATTATAGCTGCGCGTCTGCGTGTCACAGTGAATGGGAGTCGCTAAGGAAAGGCTTTCCTGGTGTTTTCTGCCATGTTAAGCAGAATGCAAGATAAAGCCCCGTGCAACGTTGGGATTACAGCTGAAGCCACGGAATATAGTGTTCTCTCCCGATTCATCCAACAATGCTGTAATTATATCTTAGGGGATGGAGTGGAAAAAAAAAAAAAAAAAAAAAAAACCTGAAAGAAGCATTCATGCTTTTGGTTCCATGGTGTAAAATCATGTGATTACACTAACAGGACCAATGATTATTCACCCAAATGAAAGGTTCGTTACGTGAAAGCAGGAAAGTCAGGACAGCGGCTGTCTGCAGATGTTAGGGGTCAGTGTCTGACTCAATTATTAGATGCCATTGCCTGACGATCAACCGTCAGGTCTGTTGATCTTCCCATACAAAAGGGACCGGCCCTGGGAAAATAGCTTTGGAAATAACTTGACCTAATTCTGTCTTTACGTAAGGCCCCTCCGTGATGGAGATGATGCTGTGGGTGCAAATAATGAGATTATTTAAATATCAACATAGAGTCTGTCATGCTGGGATTGGTGCAGGGACGAGCCGGGGCTTGATTA
>NW_007585116.1:298420-317357 GCF_000523025.1 Cynoglossus semilaevis | reverse complement strand
AGAGGAGGGGGTGAGGGATGGAGGGAAGGATTTCCTCATTGATGTGGAAGTGGTGTTTAATTGATCCGGATGCTCCACCAGGGTGAAGAGATTAGTGGATAACAAATTGGGTCAACAAGATGATGCAAAGTAGTCGAACGGGGAGAAATATTGTTTGGGTTTAATACGTATTTATAAACGATTGGCTCCTGAGCACACAGGTGAACACTTCAGCAGAACACTTTTTTTTTTTTTTTTTTTGAGGAGGAGGATCAGGAACTGACAAGAATACAATCCGAGATTGACAATCGGGTCTGCGGTTGATAAACATCACACCTGCCTCCCCGTTATGCGAACAAAAAAAAAAAAAAAAAAAATCATTGATTCGTCAAACGTCAGAATGATCAAATGGAAGTTACTTACGTGCCATATTGCGAAGAAGATTAGGGACACACACAGGACCAGAGACAGCATGTAGCAGAAGGCAGCAAAAGTGAACATAATGCAAGAGGGAAACGATGGAGAATTCCCCAAAGGTGCACGATTCCAGCGACAAACATCTAAAAAGAAAGGACGCGGGGAGCAGAGAAGCCAGGAGGAAAGTTCTCACGGTGCCGTGGAGAGAAACGGTGCATCTGGCACCATGGCTCGGCCCTTTTCAGCGATCGCAACAGATTGTTTCAGGAAAACCTTCCCCCGATGATGATGAGGGTGATGATGAAGGTGATGGTGCTGAGGCGCGCGTCCGCCCGGCAGCGCCAATGTTAAAAAAAAAAAAATCAGAACCAGTGTCCGCGCCGGCGGAGAAACACTCATGTGAACCGCAGGAAGAAAGGCTGGGACTGATGTGATGAAGGGGGATGCGCCAAAAATCATCCGAGGGAGATGAAGGTGCAGGTGATCGGTGCAGCGGAGGCAGGAGGAGTCCTGGTATGTCTGCTGAGATGCTGCCGAAACACGGCTCCTCCACACCCCCTGCACAGGCGTTCAAATAGTCTCCCCCCTCTCTCTCTCTCCCTCTCTCACTCTCTCTCTCTCCCCTCCTTTCTCTGTGTGCCCCCCTCTCCCCGTTTTTCTTTCTGTCATCTGCAGGGTTAAACAAGTGGACACCGCAGTGGTCGTGTGTGTGTGTGTTTATCTGTCCAAATGTGCTGTACTTCAAACACACGCTGTGTACGCGCCCTGTTGACCGACGTGCCACGAGACCGAAGTTGAATAATAACAAACGGAATAGAAGGCAATCATCTTGACCGGATGTGGCAAACGAGATGAAGAGGCAGCATCTGGGAGCACATCTGCTTCAAAAAATATATATAAATATATATATATATATATATATGTATACTTTACAGTTAATGACGTTAATAAACTATTAATAAAACGTTGTTAACGTAACATACCTAAATGTGAAATAAGACATATATAAATACATATAGGCTACATATATAGACAAATGACAACATATATATACATACATATATAAATATATACTTTAGAGTTAATGACGTTAATTAACTGTCAATTAAACGTTGTTAAAGTAACGTACCTACATGTGAAATAAGACATATATAAATACATATAGGCTACATATATAGACAAATGACAACATATAAATATTTTTTTTTCTTTTAGCACCTGTACCAAATGACGTAAATATTGATTTAGATATTTAAAAATAAATAAATATGAAGATTGAATGATGAAAAATTATATGAAAATGAAAAAGTATTATCTTGTTTATTTTTGTTTGTTATTTCTGTGTTTGTTTTAGTTTACGAATATATCACAGAAAATTAAGGACACGTCGATGGGTTTCTTTACTTAAACACTTAGTTATTCAAGTTAATCCGTCTGGTTTCCGATGAAGAACCAGGATACGATCTGAATCACGTGAGTTTGGCGCCATCGTCTGACGTATGTTGGTTTGAATTACTAGCTGCACTCGGACAAAAATGGACAAGGGAAAATAATAAGAGTTTTTTTTTTAACTCAAGTGTATAGTTATTTGATGGTATTTGGTGGTGACTCCAAGTACACATAATGTACACACGACTATAGAAATGTTTACAAGTAAATCAAACATAAGTTAAGGTTGTCAAATACATCTGCTGGTTGAAAGTATTTTTAAAAAAAATCAAATTATCAAAATGATCAAAAACTACAAGTCACACCGTACCGAAGATGGCCGACTGTGGTGAGTTGACCAATGGTTTACGTACTGTATGCGTCTGAGTATGTACAAACATCCAAATCGTTATAACCCTGCTTCTCAATACAAAATTATATTTCATTTGAAGCTGCTGAACTTTGTTAAATTAGCCTTTTGCACCTACTTAAAAAAAAACAACAATGCAATAAATTCCTATTTTCTTGCGTCGATCCAGGCCAAGGCCGTAATGTGCTCAGTTCCCAACAGGCCTTTGAAATGGTGTTGCATGGCAACCGTTAATCCTTTTTGGTCTAATTACAAAGTCTTTTGTCCTTTTTAAACAAAGTACTGATTTTTTTTTTTAAAAGCATAAGCTTTTCCTTTAGCGTTAAGTCATCTTTATCATCATGTTCATGCAGGAATTATTAATACGATTAATATTTTTGAATAAACCGCCGCCAGCAGTGCATTAATCCTCTTCAGTTTACGCTTCCACCAAAACTGTTTTTTTTTTTTGTCATTTTCTTCTTTTAAAATGAGTTTGAACATTATGTTATTCTTTAAACATCAAAGCTTACCTTTAGCTTACGAGACTCGGTACTTTGAGAGTACTTTAGTTTATTTTTTTTATTAAAGGTGACAACTGAATTAAATGGAAAAACTTGACCAGTAGGGGGTGGAATTTCCTTTTGTATATATTAAAAGGTTCAATAACCTTTCAGTAAAAAAGTCCATTAGTTTCTGTTCACCTTCAATTATGGATATAATTTAACCATGTAACATAGCAAGATCTATATGTATGTATGTATGTATATATATTTTTTTCTAATATTTTTTGCAGATTTTTTTTTAGTAGGACTGATAATGTGATACATTGTTCATAACCTCTAAAAAAAAAACACCTATTTTTTTATTAGCTTTAAAACTAGTTTCCTTTTAGTCATAGGTTTAAAGTCATTTCTGTTTTGTTTTTTTTGGTAAGGAATCGTGAGAGGAAAAATCACAGAAGCCGTTCCGGCCGCTTCGGTCCCCCACGGATCGGTGTTAATGTCTAGATCAATAATGTCCCAAGGCATTCAAGCACGAAATAAAAGAGAAATACTGCTTCAATATCAGCGAGGCGTGTAAATGCTTTGATGTTTCCCCAATGGAGTCAACGGCTTTAAACGGACTAAATGGTCGAAAGTTGTATTTTAGCAAAAACAAAAACAGCAGCAAAAGAAAAAAAAAACTTTTCTTTTTTTTTTTTTACTAATTTATCATAACAAAATAAACAACTTCATAAATGAACCTTAACGCTAATATTTTGATTGCATTAGACAATATTACTGATTATTGTTATTTAATCATACTGTTTAAAAAAAATACATGTACGCCATGTGTCAAACCTAAGGCCTGCAGGCTGAATTCTGCACACCAATGGGCTGCTACAGAAAGTATATAATACAGAACAAAAAAAAAAAAAACACTGGGATTTGAATGTAAGTAAAAGATGGTCTGACATTGACAAATCAAATGTAAGTATTTTGGTGGTTGGGGCTTATTGATGAGCAACAGACAGAAATATTGGAATCAAGATGAATCAGCTAGTTGTCAATACGCAGACACAAAAGACAGAGCTCATTGAAAACACTGTTATTTTTTTTTTGTTTTGTTCTGTGCACAAAGACACAGGAAATAGATCTTATATATTCATCACACAGTATTCAGAAACAGACGCCGACAACAGCAGAACATCTGTTTCAAGTCCATTTCCAAATGAGCATCGATAAGAATCAAGCGCCGCAGAAAAACCCGCCTGACTGTCACAAATCCGAACATCGTTAACGTCATTTAACAAGACAGAACATGTATTCGCAGAACTCAAATTTGTACCACAACAAAAACACACACCAAGACGTGGTTAAACACACGTGCAAAGAGACACACACCCAGAATCCTGTTGTGGATTTGCATGTAATTAAGAAATGACGACCGAGCCCAGAGTGTGTGGCCGTTAGATAAGCTACACTGCCTCAAACCTCAAACCCACAGGCGCTAGCTCAGGGTTCATAATGACATGGAGCAAATCTTTGACTGAACATGATGGTTTCATGCAGCACGCATGCTATGTACATGAGTGTTTATTTTAGTTTAAAGCAAGGTTGTCAAATATAAGGCCCGCGGTGCAAAACCGGCCCGTCACAGTGTTCAGTCTGGCCCACTTGATGAACTTTTAAAATAAATAAATACACACCGGAACACTTCTTATTTAGGACATTTTTTGTAAAATTATGTTTAAATTAAATACAAATAAATAATAATATGTATTTAATAATATATTTAATAATTGTTATTTTTTGTGAATTATGCTATGATTCTACTGGTCCGGCCAACTTGAGATTTTGTTTATTGTATGCGGCCCATGAACCCAAAATTTGACACCACTGGTCCTGATATTATTTTTATTTGAATTAAATATGGTAGTTAGGATCTGATTTTATTTTTTTTTTTTGTACAGAGATTGTGTTAGCGTCCAGCATACATACTGGTGCGTTACAGGGGGTACTCTGTACGACGTCCTCGAGCTATAAGCTATGTGGTTACGTCGCCATCTCCCATAAATCATTCCAACATACGCCGTTAAAACTAGCTTACTAGTCTGCACGGGAATTAGCTTAATTCTTACGTTTGTTTTTTCACCAATTGCAGAATGCTTGGAAATAATTTACCTGGCACAATTAAATATTTAATAATTATTGAAATAATTTCCAAAATACTTAAGCATTCTATGTATATTGTACATCTGTAAGTTTCAGACTTCCCAAAAAAGTTTATTTGTAAAATGTTTATGTAATAATATATTAGCTAGTACGAGTCTACTACATGTATGTTTTTCCTGTCCTACATTTAATATCATATCATTTTGTCCCTTTTTTAACCAGCCAGTATTTAAATCTGAAGTGTTTTTCTTCAGATAGAGCAAACCATGTAAATCATATTTGTCATTTAAAGTCTGAGGCTGATTATTGATTCTTGGGCCTCTTGTATCCTTATCTTTTAGTGGCATTAAATATCGACTCTCTTTAGACTCGGCCCGGCCATTAAAACCAAATTGATCGCCCCGTTTTGATCAATGCAGTCTGAGTACAAACTGCAGTGATAGTGATGGAGCACTTGCCGGTGATTGTAGGATATGCTAATATCTATTTGAAACTGTTGCTGATCCAGAGGAGGTTCAGGTATCACAGCCAGTAGCAACTTCACGCTGCTGTTGAACTTCTACATCTACTCCATTCTCTTCCTGTTTATATACTTGGAAAAAGTGTGTCACTACATGTCACTTCTCGATTTGTCATTGGTTATTGTTTAAAAAACAAACTTTTTTTCAAATGTAAGCTTTGTTAGATTTACATTTAATTACATTTAATTAAATTAATAATTTAATTATTAATTAAATATATATCAAATTTATAGTATATTCGATACTGCTAGAAACAGGTGAATAAACTGTATTTCCTCTATGCAGTTTTTTAGGTTCATCACTAGATGGCAGCCTTTAACATAATTCTTCTGCTGCACTGTACTTCACTGGTAAACTGTGAGTCTCCGTACAGTACAGTACTGTACTGTAGTAGTGTAGGTACATGCAGTTTATCTGGGATGAATCGGGGTTTAGAGAAAAGCCCACACTTGATTCGTCGTCAGTGTTTAAGATGAACAACCAATCAATACACTGCTGTCTAGAGCTGCCACGGTATAAATGGCTGGTCACAACCTCACACTGCTGCAGGCAAACGTATGGACAGTAAACTCTCTGCTTAAATGTAATATTATATATATATGTATATATATATTTTTTATACTAGTAAATGAATGATAACAAGCCTCCGTCACTAGGTGGCAGCAACTCATACAGTGGTTTGTACAGATAATATACATCTTATCCGGTTCAAAGTCTGTCTGTATGGAGTTTCCGTGATCTACTTTTAATCGGTCACTTTGATTTGACCATAGGTATGAGTGTGATTGGTTCTTTGTCTCTACAGCAGACGTGTCCCTGTGATGGACTTGCTAACTGTGTGGTGTGTACTCAGCCCTTACCTGGTGACTGCTGGGATTGGCTCCAGATCCTCTTGTGACCCTGAAAAGGAATTGGGCAGTAGATGTTAGCATCTTTTTTTCAAAATGTTCACAAAAGTCACATGACATTAAAAAAAAAAACAGCAAAAATAACCAGCTGGTTGCCCGGCTTACAGTAAATGAATGCAAACGTTATGCATTTACTGTATCTGTTGAGCTACACACAGTTGCAGACCTTAAATTGCATGTAAGCGGGATACCTTTCTGAACGTGGCAGAGATTCTGTGTCGGATCAGCATGTTTGCTCCAGTTATTACAGCGCAAAAAAAAAAAAAAATGACTATCCTCAGATTTCTATTCTCAGGACACTCACTGAGGGCACTTTGGGTCACTGTCTACACAGTGGAATCTCTCCTAATTGTTTAATTCATTGTTATTTTCTTTATTTATTTTTTTTCCCCTTTTGTCCTATTTTTTTCATACTGCGAAGCTGGCTCTTGCATAAAAGCCTCTGCTGCGGTGGAGCCAGCAACTTCTTGTTTATTTTCTCTTCTAATTCAACTTAAGATGACAGCAGAGTCAGCATCCTTTACATCAGCATGTTAGATGTTCCTCCAAAGCCAGAGCCGGTGCCAAAAGAAAAGAAAAGAAGAACAGATGGTGCAAAGAGCCAATGCCACGTTCTGTGGCTTGTAATCTCTCCAAGAGTTCACCTTGATGTAAATGTGCAGTAAATCAATACGCGGCATTAGCGCAGCAACAATAGGACTGGCAAACTGCCCCTGTAAAGGCCATGGGAATTAGGGCCATTTATTTAAGAGCTCCTGTCAGCCGTGCTGCTTCGTTATCCAAAGGGCCCAAAAGTTGTTTTTTCCCCCCGCTTTCTCCTTTCATATATTTAAGAGAAAAAACATATTTTTTTAAAATAGCGTAGCCCTCCTGCATTCTCTCTGGACTAAGTTGTTTGTTTGGGCTCGTACCTCTCAGCTTCGTGACATGATCGACGTTGGGTCACCTTGCTTTCACAGGGAGCATCACGTGCATTTGTTCGGCTTCTTCGACTGGACTGTCGACCTAAAGGGCAAAAGAGCAACATGACTCAGGGTCATTCTGCTAATGAGGACAAATTAGTTACAGCACCAGACCAACAATTCTCTTTCTGTGTAAGGGTGTGCATGAGTGACAGAGAGAGAGAGAGAAATAAAGCGAGGCAAAGAGAGAGAGTGGGGGGGGCATAAAAACATGATACTCCAATTTCTTCAAAGGCCACAGGCCAAAATGATGTTCAAAATTCGACTGCATTGCCGGTTCCTTATTGGTTGGATTAAGAATGTTCAGAGAAATGATTTACCGTATTTTCCGGACTATAAGTCGCACCAACCAAAAAATCCATATTGAAGCAAAAAATCCATAATGAAGAAAAAAAAAAACCATATATAAGTTGCTCCGGAGTATAAGTCGCACCAGCCAAAGGATGAAAAAAATGCGACTTACAGGAGTAGCAGATACTGGTACACAAGCCTAGAGTGCCCTCTGGGGGCTGTCAGTGTGAAAATAACAAACGTGAAATTCGCACCCGTCGCATCTGAGTTTAAGTCGCAAACCCAGGCAAAGGATTAAAAAAAAAATGTCCGACAAAGACAGTTTGGTACATCTGGAGTCCGCTGCCCTTTAGTGGCATCAACAGGAATTACAGTCAATTCGGTGGAATGCATTAAATAGAAGTATCTAAACCACGGGCCGTGGTTTTTCCCGGTCTGCTCTCAGCCATATCTGGTTAAAACTGATCCGATGCATAACCTACTTGCAGAGATGCATTTTTTATTATCAATCTGTTGTTTGTGAGTCTGGTATAAAAGGTAATGAATAAATGATCATGTTAGTGTAGTAAATAAATCTGTTTTAGCTTGGTTTTATTGCTCACTCGGCGTACGCTCCTAACCTATCCATAATGTTAGGAGATGTAACGCTTATTCATAGTTTTGTTGTTTTGTTTTTCCTACATTTTGAAGACAAGTCACATGATAGTAGACATTGATCACTTCCAGGCAAGGGTTTTTTTTTTAAATTGCAAATTTCTTGTGGTAAAAAAAAAACAAAACAAAAAAAAACTGACTTTTTAATGCTCATGTAAACTCACTTAAATCAATATCATAGCAGGGTATAACAATTATGGTGGTAAAAGGGCTTAACATGAAATCAATAAATATAACTTATAATTACTGTATACGACTGAGTATACTTCAAATTACGGCATATGATATGAAATGATCACAAACTCACAGTAACATAGACCTGACTATCTAGTATCCAAATCCCTTGTCTTTTACATCAGAGGTCATTAACGTTGGTCGACAAACCCTAGAGGTTGGTGGAGGTACTGCAAGGCCGGCAAGATACAAATACCTGTTGAATAAATCACCATTAAGTGTATTATTTGAAGATGTAAATAGTTTATGCAAAATAACAAAAACAAATGTTTTTATACATTGGCACTGAGACCTTAGAAGTTAAATGTTACACAGCTTTAAAGAGTAAATGCTGTATTAACGAGGTCACTGCTCAGCTCTGGGGTTTTCCTTGATTAGCCAATTTAGCATATGGCCCAAAAACTGCTGTTGGTTTGCAGCCAACTATTGCTACGTGGACTCAATCCCAGAGCGGTCCAGGAAGAAGTGGTTACCACGTGGACTCCCTGACAGGCTAAATAATACTATGTGTCATGGGACCATCTTGCTCTGTGTGTTGCATGACTCAGGGACATTTGGTCACACAATAACAGATGTGATGATAATTGTTAATATAAAATGAGCCCATGATTACAGTTAAAAAAAAAAAAAAAGCCAAGTGAACAGCGATGCTTTTTATGTCTGTTTCGATCGTCGACTGAAATATAAACGTAGCAATATTGTGAACTATACACTACGGCAGTGGGTTTCAAGGAGGGAGCCACCAGGGGGCACTAGGGCAGCCACAGAAAATTGGAGGGAATATATACATTTTTTAAAAACGCTATAAAAAAAATTTATATTTGAAATGGTAACTGAACACACCTTATGTGACAACGTCATAATCTGACATGGCAGTTTACTAGCAAGCAACTCTGCTCTTCAAGCTAGTGCCTAAAATGGATGGATTGGGGTTTTGATAATAATTTTCTTATGCTAAACAGAGGATATAATTACTGAATGGCGTTGTGCTGTAATAATATTGCTAAAATTCCAAAAATCACCATGTAATCATATGATATAAAATTCTGTGCGGTCAAGAGTGTACTTCGTCATCCAGTTTTCACTATCTGTTCTTTTGACAGCGCGTCTTTATCTTTCTGACCTATTCGTGCAAGGCTGTCAGACAAACTGCTGTCAGCCACAACGTGATGGATGAGCTTCAGTGAAGCCGAAGAGGGAAAAAGAACCAAAATGTGGAACTTCTCTGGCAAAAATGACTAGGGTATTGAGCAACACGCAAAAGTGGGGGAGAAAAAGTGCTCTGTCCACCATGGGAGTTCCCCCAACAGTCTAGGCCTATAGTATAACAACTCAGGTCAACTTGAGCCATCCTACAAATTTAGGATTTATCCAAAAGGAAGTCTAACTTTGAATATGGAGACGATGTCAGCCTTCTGGACCCACATTGGAAGCTGGTTCTAAAGGTGAGGAGCGCGGTAGCTTGAGTGCTCTGCAGCCATTTTATTCAGATCCTGACAGTGAAAAAAACAGATTGGGTTGAAGTTTCAGTTGTGAGATTCCTAATTGTCAATTTCCAGCTAGCTTGATCTATAATTTGTCCATGTCTTTTACGCGCAACGTGTCTGTTACTTGTCATTAATCATTCTTTCTTTTATGGCAATACAATATGTTCTGATTTGTCATTGTTAAATGTGTACTTTGGACTTCAGTCAAGGAAAATCGTTCTGCCCTTCTACTGTAGCTTATTTACGATTTAAATATCACACCGGAGCAGAAACTTGGCATCTGAGTGTGTCATTCCTCCCCCTGACTCTCTCGCTCAGATCAATTGTTTTTTTAAAAAAAAGGCAACTTGCCAATGGTGCATTTTGTTTGTGTGTTTGTCTGTTTGTGTGCTAAACGTGTCAAATGACCACACGTGTACACGTGTTTCTGTAAAGTAAGCCTGGATTCTCTTGAAATACTTGATTTACTGAGTAGTTTGTTCAGTACCAACCTTAAACTCCGTAATTACATCTGTAAACATTTGGACTGATGATCCTTTCTTCTAAACTAGGGTGTCAAACATAGGGCCCGCGGACCAAAACTGGCCCGCTCGGGGTTTCAATCCGGCCGGTTTGATAAATTTCGAAAATAAAAAAAATACATGAGGGGAAACAATGGGGGAAAAGATGGATGGATTTTCTTATTCATACTTAATTATGTTCTGAGTTTTAACGCCTCTGTTTTCAAACCATCTCCGCTGGTCATCTGTTGAAAGCGTTGTCTATTTTGTAAACTGCATTAACTGAGCGAAACAGAGAGAAAATATCATGTTTATAGAGTGAGACGGCTGAACTGATGGGACACAGGAGGTGATTGATGATCGCTGTTTTTAATAGGCAGCGAGCCACAGGGCGCCATCTATGACATTTACAGATGGCACTGCATCAGAGATTTCTCCCGATGTTATGCGAAGCTGGACTTTTTATTTGTAGATAAATCATCTGTCATCTGTCACCTGGGTCCTGTCAGTTATTTTTTATTTTTCACATAATATTACCATAGTGTGACCGCCCCGGTTTTTACATTAGCAATAACAATAGACAGAGCAGAACAGACCAAGTGAAATAAACCCAACTTTTCCACTGCAAACTGTTGCACATCGTCCTCTTAATACAATTATGAATTATCTTTTAATAGTGTTCTATTGACTTTAACAGCCTACAACTGTTATTAAACCGCACTGTACGTTCTCATTATTAAGTAATGCAGTGGCTTTTCCTTTTTCCCAGGCCTGTGCTTCGTGACTGATGATGGACTGTTGTCTGCGGCGGCGCTCCCTCTGGGGAGGTATCTCCACTAAACCCTTTACTGAACACCATTAGCTTCAAAGCTCTATGCTTAGTGTCCGCTCAGTTATATATATGGTGCAGATTTGTTTTAGGTTTACACCTAATCGATGAGTAAAGTTTTATTCGGCATTTCCCTTTATGAGACGTGAGGTTCGATGTGCCCATTAAAGAGGGCAAGCTTAAGAAGAGAAAGAGAAGGAAAAAAAAAAGAAATGACAACATTAGCATTAGGAAAAGTTTGCTACGCCTCTCTAACTTTCAGCTTTTTTCACTTTTATAAATGTAAATGTTCAAATAAAACGCAGCATATAAAAATATCTGAACTGGTGCGTCTTGATTGACTTGCAGTCAGTAGACAACGACAGAAAACAAAATGGACGAAAGTTTCCTTCCTCCTGAGGGTCGCCAGAAATGTGTTTTGTCAAAATGGTGTCAAAAGCCAAAAAAAATTAATAACAACAATTGCATAGGAATACATTAACATAATTACACATTAAAGTTAAAATGAAGAAAAAAAATCTGTACAAATGCTTACTGCAAAAATCTCTCTCATTCACTGGTTTTGATCCCGGGTTGATCTTTCAAGTTTCATGTTCTCCCTTATGCATGTCAGTGTAAATGGTTGTTAGTCTCTACATGTGGCCCAATGATGGACTGCCAAACTGTCCAGTGTGTACCTGTTGACAGCTGGGACTGAATCCAGCGCCACCTCATGACCCTGCAATTGGATAAGTGGTAGGTAATGGATGGATGGAAAAGAATCTGTCATGGTCAAACACTTGGACCTGTGGAGGCTCCTGGTGGCTGTGCAGTGGTGTGTGAATGAAAAAGAAAAGTGCATGAAAACAAGCACACTGCAGATATACAGATATACAGTACAGGTCCTGTGGAAATGGGTGAAGAGCGTATACAGTGTTTAGTCACACAATTAAATGCTTTGAGCTGTCAATTAATGATTAGCGGTATCGATATATCAATAATCACAGGAGTATTGTTTACTCTCATAAAGTATTAATACTAATTAATAAATGGAAAAAGTCAAACTGAAGTACAATTTTTCCTTGTGCCCAACTGCGGCCTGGTAACAAATAACCTACGGTCAGTCACAGGTCTATGCACCAGAGGTTGGAAACCCCTGCACTAGACATCTTCGTCCCTTAATGGTTACCTAACTATTTAGGTGGTACTGGTATTAGTAATGACTACTATGCTACGAAAACACATATTAAAGTTGTTAAACGGCCAGTATTTGTCAAGTATTTTCATATCGATATCGTAAGTGGTTTCACCGTAAACTAGAACAGCATCATTTGACCACCCTTTAAGCCCATCTGACCAGAGCTTGCATCATGTTGGGCTCCTCGCTCTTGCAATTATCTCAGTGCGAGGTAGTAAAAATAGCCGCAGTAAGATAGAAGAGGACGGAGTAGGTATAAAAAATGTAACAACACAAGAGAGTTTACTCGAAATTCCTTAGAGGATTTAAAAAAAAATAAAATGTTTGCAGGCTTTTTCTAGCTCTACGGCCAGCGTGCCGTGGTGGGAGCATAAAGTGCTGCTGCATACGTGTCCACGAAACAGAACGCAGCTCCAATAAGACATTGAACACTTTGCCAGAGTAGCCTCGGTGACTGTTATATCTTTCTCCGCCTACCCGAGCTTTTCATTTGGCTGCAGCCGTATCTGTAGTACCCACACGCTCCCTTCTCTCTCTGTAGCCCCCATCCCTCCAAATCATCTTCCACTCATCCACCCTTCCCCCCTTCTCCATGCAGAGGGCTTTCCCAGCCCTTGGCATTCCCTCCTGCTCTTATCTTCCTGGCTGCTGATGCAACATGACCAGTGTTTTCCTTGCAGCCTTAGTCCAAGATGGCCGTCTGTCTCGCTTGCCTTTCTTGCGTCCATCTCAGTCATATATTTTCTATATATTTCTGCGTGCATGCAGGAGGCGGCAAAGGGGAGAGACCCTTTGAAAAATACATGACCCTAGAGAAAGACTGACACTCCAGTCAGCGTTTCCACAATCGTCAAACCCCGTGCAGAGGCAACTGTCACCTACAACCATATCATTCCGTCTGTCACGGTGGACAAGTAAAACAGCTTTGGTTTTCAAGATAACTGATTTTTTTTTGTCAGTCAAAAATACGTTGAACTAGTCTGAAGTGTGTTGCTTGTCACAACATGCCAGATAAAAAAACCCCACTACATTCTCCTCATCCTTCAAATCATTTTCCCTCGTATCCTTCATATTCATGTGTTGCTTGTCACAACATGCCAGATATAAAAAACCCCACTACATTCTCCTCATCGTTCAAATCATTTTCCTTCATATTCGAGGTTGTACAGCGGGAGCGTTTCCAATAACCCATTTTGGAAAATGACTCAAACCTTTGCTGAGGTAAAGTTACTGTTGTATTTCATCTTTTTTTTTTCAGATGCTAAATTATTTTCAGGGTCGCAGGGTGAGCTGGAGCCAGTTCTAGTTCCAGTACACTTCAGGCGAATGGCGTACACGCTAGTTGTGTTGCCATGGTAACATTTAGGTATTTGTCAGTGCTAGGGTTTTTAAATAGTGGCTAGAAAAATTTTGGAAGATGTTTCTTTTTAGTTCAAGGCGTATGCGTGCGTGTGATGATGCAAGCTTACAGTACCAACAAACGTTGGGTCCGTTTTTATCCTATTGCTGTTAGAAATATTTGGTCGTACATGTATTAGTCAACTGGTGTATTTTAAAAATCCACTAGCAACATTTCAGATAAATCTATGTCACCTGCTTGTTTCTGTAAGGCATGTGGAGTAAGAGAAGAAGAAAAAAAAAATCACAATCCTAACTATCGGTAGTTTCTTCACATGAATGAATATCACACAAAAGTGCTTACGCAGGCGCATTCACAAACAGATGGCACTGGAGTGTGCCTTTGCATAGTGCCTCGGAACATCTGAAAAGATAATGTCTGCGTTGCCATGGTGACACTCCGTCCTCCTTCAGCAAAGTGTGAATGCTGAGGCTCACTATGACACTTCAGTGAAGGGAACGCTAACACTAAGAGGGAAGAGATCAAAACAGATGACTTGGAAGCAATTTTCGAGAAGTCACACTTCAACACAAAACATCTTCTGTATTCAATTAAATAGGCAGAGTATTCAAAGCCTTGGTGCAAATAACCACATGTTATTCGCTGCGTCCTGAAGGTCATTTGTGTTCACAGCCACACCTGAATGGAGCAGAGCCGTTTGATACTGACGTAAAACACTTCGCGAATGGGATTCTGTCTTGTAAGCACGAGTGGTTCTCAAACAGTGGTTCGAGTACCGCTGGTGGTACTTGGGATCCGTCTAGTGTAGCGGTTGCCAAACTTTTTTTTGGCTTCACGGGGGTGCAGGAACCACACTTTGCGAGTGATTCATGTACGTAAAATAAAACCCCTGCGGTGATCCTTTAGTAACTGTTGGTCAAACCTTGGATCCCTGTCCTATTCTGCTCTAAACTTGTCCTCTGCCTATAAGAGTTTGTAAGTTTGTTTATAAATGTCTAAATCTGCCTCGGCTAGCAATAATTAAATTGGCAGGATGGTGGGCATTAAGGCATAAATGACTTTGTGCAGTGTTGAGATAAAGCTGTTTGTAAGCTGCATTTAATTCCGTAGCCCTCAGCCATTGTTAACCTTAGCACAGCAAAGACGTTTTCCTTTTTCTGGCCTTCTATTCGGCTAAAAGAAAACGGAGCAACGGCGATACATTGTGCTGATGGGGTCCCAAAGCAGTCGTTAACCAACACAGAGGGTCTACATGTAAGGTGGTCTGCAATGAGCCAGTGAATCAATCGCTAATAAGGAAATTACAGCTATTAACACAACACTGTTCTCATTATAATTGTGTCCAAATCCCCCGTAGAGCAGAACTGTCACTCATTAAAGCCAGTACCTGGAGTTATAAAGATGAGTGCTGGTTTGAGGCTTCTCTAAAGAAGGACTGTAATCATGCGCATCCAGTGGCTTTTATTGTGTGGGGGTGGGTGGCAGGTAACAGAGTGGATATGGTCCTGGGTAATGACCTCTTAGGTAATCACTATAATTCCTCTCGGTCATTAGCAAAGAAAAATAGAGTCGAGAGCAGGGGTGTCGAACATATGACCCGCGGGCCAAAACCGGCCCACTGGGGGTGTACAATGCGGCCCACTTGATGAATTTTGAAAAGAAAAAAAATCCACATACAGTTCATGTTCAAGATATTATTTGTAAAATTCAAATTTATTACAAATTTCCACCCAGCTTTTTTAAGCAAACCGCCAAACTAAATTTACCAAAAAATATATATAATGAAATATAATGTTTTTATATATATTTACTCACAATTTACTTACTCTGAATGGTACCAAGAATTGTTACGTTATACACAATGCTGATATACTCCTACTCCATACCTTCCTAGATGGGATTCACGACATCCCCGACCTACGCCATTTTGTGGTTACGTCGCCATCTCCCATTAATTTAGTAAGTAAGCCCATAGGGCTTTTGATACCAGGCATGGATTCAGCATGGATTGAACCAATGCTAAATCCAGCACAGATGGATGAAGAATGGAACTGCTAAGCTGCTGCAAACATCAACAGATATCTCCCACTATGGTCCATCAGTGAAATAAAAGTGGAGAAGAAAAATGAGGGAGAAAGTGCCAAGAGGGAGAAACAATTGATCTGACAAAGAGACAAATCTGCCTTCCCGTTTGTTTGGAGGAATCCGAATAATACAGAATCGATTACCTGAGACTAACTGTCCACTCTGTCGGGTTCCTCGAAACCATCTAGATATTTATATGTTCACGTCCCCTACTTTACATGCTCCATACAGGTCAGAAAAAAATAGATAGTGCTAGTTTTCTGAATAAAATGTAGTGTAAGAAATGTAAGAAAATATTAATTAATTATGGTTTTTATGTAACACTGAAAGCTAGGATTGTTGCCTACGTTTTGTCCGACTCTCTCTTGACCACTATGTCCATCTCACACCGCAAGATGTCATTCTGCCTGAACACTTACTTTTAAAAAATATCTCTTTTAAACGGTTCTACTAACGTTCACAAGAAACAATGTCATTCTGCCTGAACACTTACTTTTTTGGCACCATAAAGTAAGTAAGTAAGTAAACCCATTTCTCAAGAAATCGCCGTCGCCTCACCGTCACAAAAAATATTATGTGAATTTGTTTTGTTTTTTTCAGATGAAATCTGTCCATGGGAGGTGACATTAAATGTTCAAAATGAGAAATTCTCTTCATTGCTTTTAATTCTTCTCTCTATTACCAAGGTACCCATCCATTCTTTTGCCTGGCTCGCTCCTCTCCCCGTATTTTGGCAGAGTCTTTGGCAATATCAGTGGCAAGTTGACAGGCCCTCATTTATCTGGCTTCCCTCAGCTCCGCTCTGCATCTGAGTGCGCACAACATCCACTGGTGCAGCCAATAAAACGATTGGTTCTGCTGCACCCCGAGGACAACAGGGAGAGCTATATCTGCTTCTAACAGACAGCTGGACTCGGCCATGTCCCCGGTGAGGAAGACGGGATAACTTGAGCTAATTTATGTCCTTTAAAGGTGCTTAAAGGTGCACCTTTAGAGGTAATATGTTTTTAATTTGAGGCAAACAGCCACCAGCTTTCATCTACAAACCAGACCAATGATGTGTCCAGTGTTTCGGTAGATATCCAAGCTTAAATAGAAATATATTGGAATATGTATGTATGGAATATGATACGAATGAAAAACATTTTTCTCTAAATTGCTAGAACGACAGCGAAAAATAACATTTTTATTAGTGAAAAAATTTCATTTGTAATCCTATTGAAGGAATTATCAATATGGGAAAATGTCAATAACTCAAAATAGAGTTGGTGGGTTCCTTTTAAAGCTATGGTGAAGTTGAACAATATTAATCAGTCTACAGCGGGGTCATCAACAATATTGATCGGAGGTAGTAAGAAGTTAAAAAAGTTAAAAAAATTAAAAAATGTAATTCTTGTCTAATATTATTTGACGTTATTTTGGAATACAGTGGCAGGCTGGATTGGACGATTCGTTCCACTGTGAAAAAAAATTATTCAAATTGCAAATTGATTGTTTCCAGTTTGTTACTTGTTTGATTATTGCAGATTAAATGAGATTAGATTAGATTACATTGGATTAGAGTCCATAAAATTGTAAAACTTCATTGGCCACGTTCCATTTGACAATTGTGTCAGTTAGCTTAGTTAGCTACCTGTGTGACTCAACTATGGTGTTTGACTGGAAAGAGCCTCCAAATGCATGCGGGGCGTTGAGCTGTTATTTCAAGCTCAACGTACTTTGTGAAACAAAAACAATTTGCAGTAGTATTTGCAATAATGACGTGCATAGACCGGATAGATAGATTAGACATACATGGAGTTAAAATGTGTTAAAATTTTGAATTCAGTTCCATATATGTACTAACGCAGTTAACGTAAGCCCTACATGTATTATCAAACCAAACACCCAAATATTAGTTGACCTCAAGTCTTCACAGTCTCACCATTGCAAATTTAAACAAACGAAAAAATAAATATTCTTCTAGAACCCTGCTTTTAGCAACGATGTCTGAGTCTGAACCCTGTTATAAGGGGTCAAACTGACTGTAACTGTTACAAGTACCTGGCATACTGTATGATGTAAAACTTTTGAGATTTTGTCTTGTCTATTTTCTCTCAAGTACTAGAACAGATTAATACCAACATCCTCTTTTCATACTGTCTCTGCATGACAACTCCAGCTGTGCTTGACACTTCGCTCGCTTACTTTTCCACTGCTTAGGCAGTTGATGATACCAAAAAAAAAAAAAAAATCAATTGCAAGAAGTGGAGTGAAGTAAATGAAATAAGAGAAGCACGAAGAGATGGATTTAGAAACGACCCTACGGACCCTAAAATTACACTCACTGAACTTTGAAAGAGCCAAACTTTAAAGTGCAGAACTAACTCTGATCAGGGCTTGTCAAGGGCTTTTGCCAGTTTTCTTTGAACTCGCTCGCTGACAGAATCTTTTTTTTTTTTCCCCTGTTTCAAACGGTTTGGAGCTAAATATAGAAGGTGCACCGAAAGCTTATTCCACAGACAAAGCAGGGAGTTGGGCGAACAGTAAACGTCCGTCGGCAGAGAGCTTTCTTAATGGTTGCCCTGGGAAGCCCAGACAGGAAGCAAACAGCAGCTTCACGCTGGTTTTGTGTTGCACCGCAGAGGTCTTGTTAAAAACCACAGACCTTATTACAGGTTAGGCCATTAGACCTGTCCGTCCGTTCCGCGGTGGCCGACGAGGCGATGAAGAAGGGGCTGTTTAAGTTTACTCGGTTGATGTAACACCCTACAGAGAGTCTCTTTAATACTTGAAGGTCTTATAACAACTGGTTTGATGTTCTGAAGTCTTGCTGGTGTGCAGAACATCAAAGGTTTTGAGACTTCAATCAAATTATTTTTTTTGCAAAATCTAGAGAGAACGCGGAGAAAGAACTGATCAATTGTTGCTGACAGTCAAATGTATTATTCAAATTGTGACATTAGTGTATCAAGTTAGTTACTGGGGTTTTACACTTTGTAGACTTATCTTATTGTGTCCTTGTTACAATCTGGATTAGATTGGATCAGATTAGATTATAATAGATTAGATAACGTTTTTTTCTGGGGATCCATATTTTAAAAGTCACAAACCTTCGCG
>NW_007585116.1:282285-297924 GCF_000523025.1 Cynoglossus semilaevis | reverse complement strand
AAAAAAAAAACAGGAAGAAAGAAGCAACTGTTTCGGGAAGATCACATTTGAAAGTGTACCGACTGTACTGTAGGAGTTGTTTATATTTATAGTAAAAACAAATATATATTTTTTTTCATATCATGCAAATATCACCAAAGCAGAACATAGCTGATGAGGCTGAACTGATAACTACATTACTTGAATGTATGCAAGTTATGCTATGCCTTTGAGATTCCCACACGGTTATTGCTTTCACGTGTATACAGCTATGCATCGCAGTGTAATAAGACAGAGAGATACTAAATTTGATCCAACACACATACTGTAATATATGCAGCCCTGCTCCACTTCTATCTTTCGGCTGCTCTCTCACGGTTCGCACAACATGTTTGCCTGCTTATTGACCTCAGCAATAAAACTCCAGTCCCTGTAGACAGGTGCAGAATCCTGATCCTGTTGACCTGTCAATACCTGTCTTTTCACTGTAGGGCGTTATTTACCGTCATTGGCATTTCCAGCAGGTAAATGACGGCAGACACATCATCATAGATTGTTAACTGCAGATTGAAACACAGCTGGGTATCAATCAAAAAATTTCAATAGAGGTACAAATACCGATACCTTCTTTCAATACCGGTTCCTGAACAATAATTTTTTTATATCAATTTTATAATACCAATTTGAACAAAAGCATTTTTTGGAAATTCGGTACTACCAAAGCAAGAAATTTGTTTTTATTTAACTATTATTATTTTATTAATAAATATGTATATAAATCATCATATAATAATTATAAATAAAATATTTATAATAATATTTAAAATAATTATACATTCAATTATATTATAAAATTTTAAAATCATACTAAACATTATTTTATTATTTTTATTTTATTGTTTATGTTTGTGACAGTAGCATTACTGTCTAACCAAGTTAAGAAAAAACAAGTTATTTTTATGTTTTTTGTTGTTTTTTTTTAAAGCACATTGAAAGTATACGCTTCCTTCAAGCACTAAGATTTATGGTGTTGACTGTGAGCACAGATGGCCTTAATACAGTGTTAATTACTGTCACCTCCTTCTGTTAATGCCAGAAACAGCTGCCACAGTGAGATTGGAAGGTGGAAATACCGCACATTTATTGCTAGGCTAATTTTTTTTTTTTTATGAATCTTAGAAACATAGTTAAAGTAATTCTATAAATGCAGTAACGCCGTCATGGCTCTAACCCACATGTGTCAAACTCAAGGCCCGCGGGCTAAATGTGGCCTGTCCAGTTAATTTATGTGGCCGCCAGGAGCTTAAAAAACTTCCATGCAGATTTAGAGCGGTCATTTATAATGGCCATAAATTACAACTGCAGCAATGCATTTCATAATGGGGAGAGATCTATGAGCGGACATCGCTAGTCTAGATGAATGGTACAGTACACTGAGCAATCTCTAGTTCTATCTTTCTGTCATAAAATATATTTATACAGAATATATTAAATCATAATAGTGGCCATTTCCTTTCGTTTTTCTCTGTTTTTCTCTCCTTGATATTTGTATCATTAGGGACAATATTTTTCTTTGACTACTGCTGATTTTATATTACAGTACACCAGGGTATTTGTTGCTTAAGAGAAATGCTATATATCTACACCCAAGAAATTAGACACAGGAGTGGGTGCCAAAAACAAAGTTTTACAAAAAAGTACAAATACAACTCTCAGGAATGGATTCAAATCGAATGGATTTAAAATATACAACATTCCAACATTAACATAGACATCCTAAAAGACAAACTGCTGAGGAAATCTCTCGCCAGTCATACAGATCATCTACAGGTCAGAAATACCAAAATGATTCTTTAACTAACTCTGAACAGTTCTAAATCCATAAAATAGAAAAGTTGTTATTGACATTTATCCCAAAGTCAAAATAAAATCTTCAGCTAATCATTCAGACTTGGCAAAAAAGACACACAAGAGGGACCTTATCACGACAAGACACTGAATGACACCATCCTCCGTAAGGAGTTTGAATTTGTCCTTGACTTTGCAGCAAACTGCACTCGCAGGCTGCAGGGTGGCTGCATTAACATATGCTCTGCAGCAACTACGGCACATATGTGGTTGCTGCAGAGCATTGTTTGGAAGCAGACTCTACTCTGAGAGTGGCTTAAAGGAACAAAGGGAGGCCATCAGTTATATCCATGTCATATATTTCCACTAAATAAACCCGCATAAACTTTAGCAAAGTTCTCTGACATATGTACGTTTACCTTCCCTCATAAGAAAATAAATAAGAAAAAAAGTCTTCCCTTTTTATCTATCAATTGTTCTGAGTAAAATTTGAGTAGTTGCAAGTTTTGCGCAGAATTTCTTTCAGTGTTTCGGCCTTGGTTTCCTCATTTTCAGTGTTTTGGTCAAGAATTTTAATTCTGGTGCATCTCTACTATATACTATACTATAAAATGTGTCTTATATCACCACTGTGTAAGCATCAGCTCAGCAGCAGAGTTTAGCTTTTACGCAAGACCTGGCTTCCCTGCACTGAACTGTGAAGATCAGCATTTTTTTTTTTTTTGATGTGGTCCAATTTCTAATGAATGGATTTGAAGAATGGGTTCCCCTTCGCTTAACTTGGCTTTCTTTTTCTGCTCTATATTATTACAGGAGTGCCTACCACACCATTATCACAGCAGGGAATAGGAAGTGCCAATTATAAAAGAAGGCAGAGAGGCAAGCACAAGAAGAAAAAAAAAATCTCTTAAGGCTGAGCTGTTGCTACAGCTGTTAGTTTCTGCTACCTTGAACCGTTGTCTTTATCTTTTCATTTTGTGTTTTTTCTTACGCATTTAGCTTTAGGGAAATTTAGCTTTCACAACCGCAGCTTCAGGGCAGGGGTATTTGGACAGCAAGGCTGTACAGGCTGCCAGAAACATTTAGAACAATTTTTCAGGAAAAATGTACTTGATGTGTGAAGACATACTCTAAAACATTACATCTTCCCGTCACATTACTCTACGTTTATATTGAAAACGACATCTACGACAGGTGTGGCCATATGTCTGACACCCCTGGTTTACTAGATTATCCAGCTGTTCTTGCTAGAATACACGTGTCAAACTAAGGCACGGGGGCCAAATCTGGCCCGCAGTGTAATTATATTTGGCCCACAAGATCATATCAAATGTGTACTAGAGTTGTCCCTGCCAGTATATAGCTGTTTATACTGGCAGAATTTGTAGTATTAGCAGTATATGCGCCATGTTATAGCACATACAATTTTTGTTTTTTTTGTTGTTGGCCTCTGAAAAAAAAAAAGAACTCGAAAGGCTACTGATAAAGAGACATAATAAGAAACTAATACCACTGAATCATCAACATTGCATATGTATTTGGAGAGAAGGGAAAACATGAACTACTGCCTAAATAAATATCAATTTTCTACCGCGACTTCGTCCCAGTTTTTAATTTTGGCCCACTGCGAATTTTAATTTGACATCCCTGTGCTAGAATGTCATAAAAGAGGATTTCCTTATAACCTACACTCTAAACAAGGTGCTCAATTAAACTGAAATATAAATATATTTTTATAGTATGTGGTAGTGACCACATGATGAGAAATAAATGACATCATGCCATTTATATTTTATTAACACGAGTAAATACCAATTTAAATGCCACTTACGCCTCTCTTCCCTTCACATTTCTATTGTAAAATATGATGACTGTAAAATATGAAGAGCGTAAAAGTGATTCGATTAAAACATTTGGAATACTGGTGATAATTCACACAACAGTTATCTCCGCAAAGCCGACGTGATCCTGTTACACTGAGGACGAGCCTAATTGTCAGGCTTATTTTTAAATGGAGAGGAACTGAGAGCGGCCGTTAGTGGCACTATCTCCACAGAACAAAATAAATAAACAGAATTTGCTTTTTTTTTTTTTTTAACACATCTCATTGTTCCCCTTTCATTAGCGCTACGTCCGCCAGAGAAGTAATTAACAGGTGGCATCCTCACCATAGTTACAGCTATTTTGAGCCTCACTTGAGATCCAGCTACAGAGCTGTGGCTGCATTATTTAAATGTGTCCTCTACTTAGAACGGTTGATATAAGTTGAGGATATTCACAAAAGCTATTAAAACGTTTTTTTTTAAAGGGAGTTTTAAACAGGGGTGTCAAACATACAGCCCGCCGGCCAAAAACGGACCGCTAGGGTGTTCAATCCGGCCCGCTTGATGAACTTAAACAAATTAAATAATCAAATTATTTTTAATTATTTTTATTTTTAACACTTTATATTCAGAATAACCTGGGTGTTCAATCTGGCCGGCTTGATGAACTTAAAGAAAATAAATAATCAAATTAATTTTTAATAATTTTCATTTTTAACACTTTATATTCAGAATACCCTTTGTAAAATAATATTTCATTAAATATAAATAATAATAAATGTCTGATATTAATATAAGTAAATTACTTATTGTTCAACAAATCAACAAATGCACATCAAATTGTCACGTACGTCGATGTGTTTAAAAACCTTAGTATCTGTTATTGTACATTTTCTACTCACAAATTAAAGTAAAACCCTGACCTTACTGCATCAAAATTGATTCCAGTTTCCTGCACAGTGTTTCTTGGTTCACTGTAATCCTTTATTCCTTCTATTCTAATTGTATTGTTGCCCAGACTGGATTAGAACAACTTCACTTGGGATTTTGTGTTTCAGCTAATTACTACTGGAAGATAATACCGAGTGACGAGACTGGCTTTACCCTCGTCTTTACTGGGGTTTGGTGAAGAGAAGGAGAATAACGGTAAAAGAAGAAAAGACGAGAGGCAGGCTGAGGTCAGGAGGTCAGGAGGTTCAAGTAAATTCCGATTGTTGAACGTGCCTGAGAAAACAACGAAAACAATTGTTGATCTTTATTTGGACCGCCCGCCGAAACGCTTGTAACTAGGGACATGCGGTATGTGTACATCAAAGATACGATGATAACTTATCAAACCTCATAGAATTTAGCCTTAATTATTTTTAAAAAATGTAGCTTAACAAACATTTTTATGAATCATTATAATTAATTTAAAAATGAAATTGCAGTTTAATGAGTGGCTCCATTTGTGGAGTCACATTTACTGGCCTATTTTTAGGCAGCTTGGAGACGTGCTGTGGCTCAGCATCAAACCTCCCTGCTGAGGATTCAGGAGGAAAAAAAAAAAAGGACAGTGTCTATTATTGGCTAACCCAGATGCCTGGAAGTAGAGCAAAACAACCTAAATCTGTATCAGCAGACATCCGCAGAGGGTGATTGTCTAGACTCTAGTCTGTCTTGGATGCTGCATTGAAGCACAACTGAAACACTGCACTCCCTCCAGTCCCTGTCCTTCAGGAAACCTCAGTCACATCATAATCCTTCGGCTCAGAGTTTTCTCCGCGTCTAACTTTTTCCACTGCGGGTCGGCTATCGGCTTAATGAGGCTCTGGTTAAACCAAGCGGTAATTCTGAGCTATGGTTGATCTCGTTTCCTTGCTTTTGTTTTTGTTTTTTCATCTGAGGAGGTCAGAAGGTCAAAGGTCAAAGAGGGACTGGTTTAGTAGCTTTTCTTCTGAATTCAAGGTCATCGTCTTTACCTCAATACAATAAAGACTCAATTAGTCAATTATGAAATAGATATATGAAGCATTCTTCCATGATGGTACCAACATGTTATTATCTCAAATGTCATGACTGATTTATGTGAGTTCACTTCTTGTATATTTGCCCACACTTTACTGCATAAGTATAAACAAGTATTCTGTCATCACCCTAACCCTCTACACTGTGAATACAAGAAGTCTGACTGTAGAAGGTAGTGTCCCTTTTAACAACAGTAATTCAAACTAACATAAGCAATACTTCTCCTATTTCATCCAATATATTTCTAATATTATCCCTTAAATTTTACAAAGGATTTAAAAACTAAATGTAAATAAAGATTTTAAATTTGACTCGTACTTTATTTTACTGGAAAACTAACCACATGTTAAAACAAATCCTTATCCAAAAATGTCTTTTAGACTGTATTACCTTAGCAATAACATTCACATTAGACTGTACAGACAGTGGTGACCTACGACCTACTTGGTCCCTGGCCAATGTCTGCCATTTCCTGGGAAAAGAAATTACGTGCGCTATTGTGTTAAATCGTTTAAGACATATATTCATATATAATTAAAAAACTGCAAAGTAAGGAACTACACAAAAATATAAATATCAATATATTGTTTATATTTTATCAATATATTATGTATTTACACACTATATACATAATTTAAATTAAACATATACAGATTTTTGAAGTATAAATAATGTCTCTTTTTACTTCTTACTTTTGCAACGCTTAATGGACACCAGCAGGCGGAAACACATGTGGCTAGATCAATACAATAAAAGGGTCTTGTAAAGTAAGCTTTTTTTTTGTAATTTACTGTTTCGACAAGCACCGGCGTTGCACCACGTCAACCTGCCGCCCTATGCAGCTGCCCCATATTGCCCGTTCACATACTGCTACAGTGTGTAAAATACATTTTTGACATGGTGACATATACATTGTTAGCCTTAGTCCATTTATGGGTCCATATAACAGTTTCCAACCAAAATTATGTGAATTCTATAAGCGGAGTGGCAAATGCTTACAAATATCTGGGGTTTTTTTTTCCTTACATCCTGGGCATTTGACGCTGTTGTGCTTTTGCTAAGCAGCAATGATGAAAAGGTGTTTCAGAGCCTTTTAAATGCCACCAGTATATTATTGCCATGACTGTCATACCATAGACGGGTGTCAACTATAGGTCACTGCCACTCATTTGACCTCTGAACTTAATTCTGCTCCACGCTATTCTCCAAGGAGCTGACTGGACAGGTCACACCATGTGTGCACCTCCCCTGTCAATATATCACTTTCTGCTCTGCTGTACTCACCACTCGGTGCAGCAGTGGATTTCAGCAGAAAGCTACATCACTCACAGTATCCAGGTACAGTCATTATATTTAAAAAACTTTTTTTTTTAGTCAGTTTAATTTATACGACAGTGCTTATAAAGACCTGTAAGGACTTTACAATCAGCCAAACTAATGGTTTTCAAAGTGGGCCTCAACAATTTGGAGGGAAGTTAAGAAAAAAAAAATTTTGAATAACCATTTGTCCTGAAAACCGTAATCGTCAGAATCTCACGTTTGCGATAGTACCTGAACAAACGATATGTGATGCAACTATGGCATGGCTACGTCACTACGTAAGTTGCTTTGCCCCTAAAGGGAGCGCGTAGCTAGGTAGCACAAATTGGAGGGAAAAAAAATAGACGGAAGGAGCAGAGCAACAGTTTATCATATGTTGCAACCTGTTAGTTGCAACCACATACTTAATGGCGCCTCCTGTGGCAGCCTGTGTGAGTTGCAAAGGCTCTATGAATTTCCCCATTGTAGGACAAATAAAGGACTCTATTATTGCTATCATTATTATTATTATTATCATCATCATCCATGGCCCGACTCACTCTAGGCCCTTTCCACTACAAATCCATTAGCTACAAAAGGAATACATGGCAGTAAGGAAGTAGTGAACCCTGACGTGAATACTAAGGTTACAGCACGTAATTGTGAAGATGAAACCTGTACCTACATCAATTAGGAATAGTTTCTCTTGAGATGGGAATTATCATAATAATCATATCACTGTCTCTCTAATGAACTTTCTCTGGTGTCACATACCACCAGATACCAGAACATGACCCTGAACAGGCCATGGCTGTAGAATACAAATAAATGAGTCTTGTCATATTTGATTAATACCAAAGTAGAAGTCATCACTTAATTGTAAAAAAAAAAAATAAGCATAAGCAAAAAGCGTATTTTTTTTAAATTAATTTCAATGGCTTTATATTTCATTTTTGTTTATGAAAATGTCAGTAAAACCGGCCTCTCTGTGACTTTTAACTGAGCTATTCCACACAGTGGCTGCTAATCAACTTTGACTGACCTTGCTCCAACCCCCAGTTGGTGTCACACTCCATTCACAAGCTGACCAAGCATGAAATTATCATTGGGTTCCAAACTGTTAGATCAGGTGTTCTGCTGAGGGTGCTTTGGTTACTGGCATAAATCACCCGAGAGGAGAGGAGTGGAAAGGCCCATTATCTAGATGTTTTTTTTTTTTCTGGAGCCACAGAGGGAGATGAATAGGCAGGACATTAGATACATCTCTAGAGCTACTGTATCGGTACAAAATAAAAAAGATAAAACATGAGAAATACTGAAAAGGTAAACACTAAAACAAAAACGGGAGGAAAAGAGAAAGCTTAACAAATAATAGAAACAGTTTAAAGTCTGCACAGCAGTGATGAGGAAGAAACTTTAACAACAATATAAAAACAAAATAACATCATCAACAACAACAATAATATTAATAATAATAATAGTAATAACAATAATAGACCACCACACAAAAACCTTTATATCTCAACAATAATAGACCACCACACAAAAACCATTATATCTCCCCTTTCTCTCTCTCTCTCTCTATTTTTCACCCCCTCTCTATCTGCAGCATCCTACAGTGAATCAATATGTTTTCTGTTTCAGACGCTAAGAGCCCTAATCCACAAATGGGATGGCTCTGTCTCTGGGGGTAAAGCAGGTGATTGAAAGGGCTGGCGTTCCGATTCCCCTATCCTTCAGTTCACTTGTCCAAAAAGTCCTTGGGCAAGGCACTGAACTGTAAATTACTCCCAATGATTGTAGTGAATGACTGATTTGTTTGCGCGTATTTAAAAGGATGAGGACTGGACTTAAGTGGTGGGCAGAGACTCCTGTACTTGCCCTGTAACCACTGAAATTAAGTGTGATTTTGCTTCTATAGTACTGTCTGGGTTATAATAATAATAATAACAATAATAATAATAATAATAATAATTTGTCATGAAATTCTTACCTCAGTTGAACCAGATCTTGTCGTCAGTCTACTGAAAAGGATTCTTCAATGCGTCCCCTGCAAGACAAAGAAGAGATAATTAAGAAAAGAAGACCTAAAGCATGTTGAGCATGTTGAATTTAACAACATTGCTTGTGCACAAGATGTGCACAAGCAGACTGCGAAGAAAACAGATTTGCAGTTCACCACGACTCCCTACAGCTGTAATTGGCTACACATTTGTATTTGTCACATTGTCAACAGATTTGTTGGATTGCTGAATTTAGAGCAGTTTAAATAATAATAATAATAATAATAATAATAATAATAATAATAATAATAATAATGTCAACCTTGCCATAACTATAGGCAGTGCTCTGGGGTTTTATGGGAAGTTACAGGACAGTTTAACCTGAACACGTTTAAAGGTAATTTTTTTTTTTTTTATTTTATTTTTGCTGTCTTTCTATATTTTATATGAATTGTTTGATGGACTAAACACACCAAGACTTGACTGGGTAGAGTACTACAACATTCTACAGAAGTAAAAGTACTATTACTCAGAAGTAATTTAGCTTTAGCTTTAGAAGTACAACTAAAAAAAAGGTAGATAACTTTTACTTCAGTAGATATTTAGAGCGTTTTTAGTAGGCTAAAGTGGGAGCATTTTAGTAAGCTAAAGTAGGAGTGTTAGCATGATTAACAATTACCTCGTTCGTGGAAAACATTATGTATTTTGGGTTTATTTTAGCCTCTCACCAGATAAAATGTGAAAAAGAACCCGTAACCCCCCCCCCCCCAACATGCTTGCTTAGGTTTGTCGAGGTTTTTTATAAGCAGCTAGCTCCATGTTTTCCGGGCAAACACAGTTTACGTTACATAATAAAGCTGTGGCTATTTCCGCTTGAAGCGGAAGTGGTCACTTAAATATGGGCACGGGTACATTTCATTACTTTTACGTTCAACCTCGGTAGAAGGTTTCGCTTCCCACTTCGTCTCCGCGCTCTCCTTCGTTTGTTTGACTTGAACGCCAATTCTCCTTCCCATTCATTACAGTAGTTTCCCGGACCTGTTGTTGTTGTCACGTGACGTCCATTCAGGTGCCACCGGAAACTGGTGGTTTCCGGTTGCACCTGAAACCACCAGTTCCGGTGAACCTAAGGAATTACTTTTAAAAACATACAAAACTTTTTACTTTAAGTACTTTAAAAAGTGTAGTCCATAAAAAAACGACTCATTGAGTAATGTCATTTGTTACTTTCCACCTGCACTGTGCTGTACTTATCAATTATGGTAATTTCCTGTATATTTTCCCATTTAAATTTAGCCCTATTTTGTTTTTGTTTTTTAATTTAAATACGTTCTCCATGTAGAAAACAAACCAAATTTAAATTATTAATGCATCCTTTAAGATGTACAAGACTATTTATTAATTTTATCCTCAATAACTAAAACAAAAGCCCTCATCTACATCACTACGTTGTTTCGTAGACTAAGGTTTTTTTCAACAAACAAAGCCACTAAATGACAGAAAAAAAACCCAATCTTTTCTTCTAACACTCCCGTCTGCTCCTCACTAGCGAGGGCAAAGTATTGTCAGCATCCAGCAGCATCAGTCGACTGTGGCAACTGTTTAAAAATAACTGAACAGCCACCGACCGTGACAGCAGCCATTAAAGGCTACTCCCCAGAGTCACTGTCATAATCAATTATCCCAGATGTGGACGCCATGCACGAAGAAATT
The DNA here is from genome assembly GCF_000523025.1 of Cynoglossus semilaevis. Taxonomy (NCBI): domain Eukaryota; kingdom Metazoa; phylum Chordata; class Actinopteri; order Pleuronectiformes; family Cynoglossidae; genus Cynoglossus; species Cynoglossus semilaevis. Next base: position 287,252 of record NW_007585116.1, on the reverse strand, counting down.
GCGGCTGACACGGCCATGATAAGTTCCAATAATACATTTATCTTATCATTGCGTTCAACCGTTGTCTCCATTCTTGTAATTCCAGGGTGCAAAGCGATCGTAATGAAGAGCCAAGAAAGAAATGTATGCGATTTGCTGATTTTCTGTACACCTTTTTGACTATAGAAATAGTCTGTTTCAGATTAAACTCAGATTTGTCTTTTTCTGCACATTCTACACTTTTTAACACAACTAAACTGTAATGGAAAATCTATCAGGGCATCTAATGAGGATGTTATTTAGTATTTTTGGCTGCAGTGACTGTACTTTGCATTAGTACGGGCCTGTTGCAAGAACTTAAAAAGCACTTCGTAAAGTCCATGCAGCAGAGTTTTTTAACCTAAGAAATTTCAAGTTTTTTTTTTATTACACATCAATGAACAATATTCTTAGCTTGAATACATAATAATTAATTGCAGAAACATGGATTAGTCTGTTATGGAGGAGCTACATCTATACCAGTGGTCCCTGACCTTTGTTGTTCCAAGGACTGGTCAGCCAGTACCACCTGTTACTACGGACCATTACCAAGGTGCTGAGCATTGAAGGATCATTTAATTTCCAAAATAAAACATCTACACTCTATTTTGTTTTGTATCAGTCTGAATGACCTATTATTTTATATTGTCAGATTATCTTTAAATAAAGAAAGTAAATCAATATGACTGGATTTTGTTTGAATGAAGTAAATTAGTAAAAAGTACATTTTTTTATTGTGTCCCACTGCGGCCCGGTACCAAATGACCTATGGACTGGTACTGGTCGGGTTGGGGAACTTCTGCTATGGACTGGTACTGGTCGGGTTGGGGGACTTCTGATCTATACAGTCTTCCATTGACAACTGGCCCTTCAAGCGGAACTGTATTGCTGATGTGGCCCCCTGGTTGAAATGAGTTTGACACCCCTGTCATTGTCAAACCATAGTTAAAAAATCACATGGCAGAGGCTGTGGCCCCCCAGGCCAGGAGTTTCAGATTTATGATAACATCAGAAAAATGCCCACCGAATATTTTTTTGCTTGTTCAATACTACGTACAGAAGAGAGGGCGCTTTCATCAAGGGATAAGCCTGAACACAGCATGTAGTAATGGAGGTGATCTATCATCCCAGCAGGAACCTCACGAGTTCTCAGTGGAAACATACTGTGATCCATGAAATTGTGAAACAAAAAAAAATGCATATGATTTTTTTTGCTTTGCTTTGATATCTCAAAGCGTATTTAAGGTCTACATATAGTTGTAGGCCACTCATGCTGTATTTTAAAGAGTGTGAACGTTGATCGGATACTACCTTAAGACTAAGAATATGAGTGAAATGGAAATTCCTGTCCATTCCTCAAATCTTCACCCTAATCCTGGCAACTTCCTATGAGTCGAGTGAAAGAAAAATAGTTCAGGGATAATTGGGACCCTGCCATACATGCTCTTAGGTTTTTACTCATTGCATAAGAAGAAGCTTAGTGCAGCACAATCGTAACGATCATTGACGTCCTTTTACACTCAACGTCTCCGCAGGCCAGCTTTTACATAATGAATTTGTTGTTTTATTTTGATTGGATTTTTTTTTTTTTTTTTTCCGTTTACCTATGACCATCACCGTCGTATTTATTGGTGCGTTTGCAAGCGCTGATTCTCCTGCAGGGCTCACGCGTACATTGTAGCTTATAGCAGAAATCATTTCCATACCCTGAGGGAAATCTATGCTAAAATAATACAGAAAAAAAAAAAGCAACTCCGTTGAAACATCTCATATGGAGGCTGTGACAATTCTCAACAGGGAGAGACAATTGTGTTTTATGACAGTACATGCGTCCACCACAAGCAGAACTTAAGCATACACAGTCAAAGGGCTGGGTGTAACTGTGAGACTATATAGATGTAATTACTCTATAATGTATTAATACACGTTTCTGCAATTGATTATTATTTATTCAAGTAACAAATACTGTACATTGCTGAATTTAAATTCAGTTATATTATTTATTCAAGTTACAAATACTGTACATTGCTGTGTGTAATGAAATAAACTGAATTTATCAGGTTAACAAACTCAGCAGCATTGATTTGATTATAAGGCTATTAAACACACAAAATGACTTAACGGCCCGCATTTGGTCCACGGGCCTCAGGTTTGAACTAGGGTATATTCGAAAAACTATAGGATAAAATCACATATACTTCAGTTTTGTAAAACATTTGATTATAAGGCTATTAAACACACAAAATGACTTAACGGCCCGCATTTGGTCCACGGGCCTCAGGTTTGAACTAGGGTATATTCGAAAAACTATAGGATAAAATCACATATACTTCAGTTTTGTAAAACATGAAATATAAAAGTTGAGAGTTTTGGGTTTTTTTTTTCCTCTCAGAATTATAAGAAAAATACTGTATAAGGGTTATTCAAACAAATAAAACATTAAATTACATAAAATTGAGGGGGGAAACAAAATTGGATGCACTGATTCTACGCGGGTGTTTTGACTGCAAACTAAAGGTAATTACTTATGTCTGTGAGAGAACCGCGTGATGGGCATTTAATGACAGCCAATCTGGGTTAAGAGGGCTTAGTATTAGCAGTGAGGACTCATTAGGGGTCTGGTCTGTTGGGATCCGTGGAGTACAAGCTAAATCAATCAGTGGCAACCAATACCAAACCCTCGGTTGGCAAAGGCTACAGATTTTCTTCTTCTTCTTCTTCTTCTTGAATTATTTTAAATACGCATTAAAAATATGATTAGCAATCATGAAAATTAAAGGTCATGGCAATCGCTTGAATTTGAAGTATTGTATGTATGCAGTAATTATTGTAGATAAAGAGCGCCCGGTACCAAATGACCTATGGACTGGTACTGGTCGGGTTGGGGGACTTCTGATCTATACAGTCTTCCATTGACAACTGGCCCTTCAAGAGGAACTGTATTGCTGATGTGGCCCCCCAGGCCAGGAGTTTCAGATTTATGATAACATCAGAAAAATGCCCACCGAATATTTTTTTGCTTGTTCAATACTACGTACAGAAGAGAGGGCGCTTTCATCAAGGGATAAGCCTGAACACAGCATGTAGTAATGGAGGTGATCTATCATCCCAGCAGGAACCTCACGAGTTCTCAGTGGAAACATACTGTGATCCATGAAATTGTGAAACAAAAAAAAATGCATATGATTTTTTTTGCTTTGCTTTGATATCTCAAAGCGTATTTAAGGTCTACATATAGTTGTAGGCCACTCATGCTGTATTTTAAAGAGTGTGAACGTTGATCGGATACTACCTTAAGACTAAGAATATGAGTGAAATGGAAATTCCTGTCCATTCCTCAAATCTTCACCCTAATCTTGGCAACTTCCTATGAGTCGAGTGAAAGAAAAATAGTTCAGGGATAATTGGGACCCTGCCATACATGCTCTTAGGTTTTTACTCATTGCATAAGAAGAAGCTTAGTGCAGCACAATCGTAACGATCATTGACGTCCTTTTACACTCAACGTCTCCGCAGGCCAGCTTTTACATAATGAATTTGTTGTTTTATTTTGATTGGATTTTTTTTTTTTTTTTTTTTTCCGTTTACCTATGACCATCACCGTCGTATTTATTGGTGCGTTTGCAAGCGCTGATTCTCCTGCAGGGCTCACGCGTACATTGTAGCTTATAGCAGAAATCATTTCCATACCCTGAGGGAAATCTATGCTAAAATAATACAGAAAAAAAAAAAGCAACTCCGTTGAAACATCTCATATGGAGGCTGTGACAATTCTCAACAGGGAGAGACAATTGTGTTTTATGACAGTACATGCGTCCACCACAAGCAGAACTTAAGCATACACAGTCAAAGGGCTGGGTGTAACTGTGAGACTATATAGATGTAATTACTCTATAATGTATTTATACACGTTTCTGCAATTGATTATTATTTATTCAAGTAACAAATACTGTACATTGCTGAATTTAAATTCAGTTAAAATAAACTGAATTTATCAGGTTAACAAACTCAGCAGCATTGATTTGATTATAAGGCTATTAAACACACAAAATGACTTAACGGCCCGCATTTGGTCCACGGGCCTCAGGTTTGAACTAGGGTATATTCGAAAAACTATAGGATAAAATCACATATACTTCAGTTTTGTAAAACATGAAATATAAAAGTTGAGAGTTTTGGGTTTTTTTTTTCCTCTCAGAATTATAAGAAAAATACTGTATAAGGGTTATTCAAACAAATAAAACATTAAATTACATAAAATTGAGGGGGGAAACAAAATTGGATGCACTGATTCTACGCGGGTGTTTTGACTGCAAACTAAAGGTAATTACTTATGTCTGTGAGAGAACCGCGTGATGGGCATTTAATGACAGCCAATCTGGGTTAAGAGGGCTTAGTATTAGCAGTGAGGACTCATTAGGGGTCTGGTCTGTTGGGATCCGTGGAGTACAAGCTAAATCAATCAGTGGCAACCAATACCAAACCCTCGGTTGGCAAAGGCTACAGATTTTCTTCTTCTTCTTCTTCTTCTTGAATTATTTTAAATACGCATTAAAAATATGATTAGCAATCATGAAAATTAAAGGTCATGGCAATCGCTTGAATTTGAAGTATTGTATGTATGCAGTAATTATTGTAGATAAAGAGCGTCATTATCATTATCATTATCATTATCATCTGTCTTGAAATTGGTATTGATGAGGCCCATGCAGAAATAGGAACACATGGCCTCATTATGTGCAGCTATTTTGGGAACACCACTGACATGGCGGATGCTATCAGGCGGGGCTATTTTTAGCATTTCAGATCAAGAATCAAAAACTGCAAATGTAACACGCGGTTTCCGCGTCAAACAAAAAAAACGTACGTTTTTGTTAGTTAAGGTCGTGTGGAGACAGAGTCGTAAATGTCACACCATTTTCAAACTTCAATTTTCCTGCTATTATCTA
>NW_007585116.1:272436-282232 GCF_000523025.1 Cynoglossus semilaevis | reverse complement strand
TCCCAGAGCAGAGCTTTTATTTATTCATGAATATTTATAAATATTTTTATTGCTATCGTTGTTGGTTGCTATTTTTACTGGCACCTGCCTCGACTGCATTTTTACATTCATTTAAACTAAACCACTTATTTGGATTTAGACTTCAAATATCAAGTGTATATGTACCTTATTAACACATGAAATAAAGGTATATCTTTATATCACTGTTTTTAAATCTTGGGTTCACGGGCCACATTTGGGGTCACCTGGAGATCAATTATCTTTATATCACTGTTTTTAAATCTTAGGTTCACGGGTCACATTTGGGGTCACCTAGAGATCAATTGGGGTCGCCAATTTTAATTATGAATTAAAAGAAAAGAAAAAAAAAAAAAAATTTTAATTATGAATTAAAAGAAAACACACATGGTGGGTTCCAAAGTGTAGCGGTTAGCACGCCTGCTACGGGAGCACAGAGTCCTGGGTTCGATTCCCAAAGGAACCACATGCTTGTTAACAGCACATCTACACAAGTTCACACAAGAATTTCCCAAATACGGTAAGTCACAAACCTTCACGACCCAAGTCAATAGACATAATTATTAAATCACAAAATAAAGGCGTACTTGAACATTAATGAGAATATTTTTTTGTTGACTGGGTGATATCTGAACAATTAGTGTTACTCAAGTTTCAAACAACGAAAAACAGTAATTGAATTGATTTGGACATTAAATGTAGCCCAGTTCTTTTTCTTTTCAACAGTCAACTGAACCAGCAATATCGGAACAAAATAGTCAATAAAATAATTACAACATTACACGTTACCACAGGTGGCGCTTTTAAACAGACAGCTGTTGCGATGACCGTGAACTCCTGGGAAACATGATGCAAGACGACCAAAAAAAGAATTAATCTCTTGCAATCCACTTGAGGGTCGCGACCCAGTCTTTGGGAAACAATATTATAGTATACGCTTATAGCATATGCCAAAGGCTGATTCTACAATGGAATGGTGAGTAGATTCACGGAAGATTCTGAGATGATCTTTGTAGAGACGATGATTACCACTCTAAACCCACGAGTACACAAACGCTACTTACCATATAGCAAGCATGAGATAATCCAAATCCTCAGTAGACCCGGATATTCTAAGGATATGATACACTCTCAGAAGGTTTCAAACCCAATCCTTTATGTGTGGCCGGAGGAACTCCGCGTGTTACAATCTCCAAATCTTCTGTTACAAAGAAGTAAAATTGTTTTTCATTGGCTTATTATTAGAAAAGAAAATATCATTTAGATTCCTCCTCCACTTACCAAACTAAACTGAAGACCAATAAAAACATGTGCAGGTGGCGGAATGTGTTTCGGTGCGTCGGCGTTTGTGTGGGCTCTGCAATAGGTGAAGACACACTAATTGTGAGTAAGGAAGAAAATGTGCAGTGTCCATTGTTGATTAATGCTCCGTGCCCAGGAAACACAGCTGCTGCTGGTTATGAGAATTATGCAGCAAACCCGGCCCCCAATTTTTATTTTAGCTAAAAAAAAAAAAAAATTTAAATCATTACTTACATTTCCCCCAAATATATATATATATATATATGTATATATGTGTGTGTATATATATATGTGCATATATATGTTTATATGTATATATATATACATATATACATATATATATATGTATATATGGGGCGGGACTTAAATTCCAAATACACTAGTGCTTTAAACTGCATACGGTCATGTTTGTGTGTATGACTGGGATTAAAAATGTGAAAAAAAAACAATTTAAAATCTTTTTTTTTTGTAAATAAACTTGAAATGTAATTTTTATGATTGGAAATTAATTACTAAAATCAGCCTCTCCTGTCATTAACCTGTGTTCCCTCAATAAATATCTATTATTCTATAGCAGGGTTGTCAAATATACGGCCTGGGGACCAAAACTGGCACGTTGGTCAATTCAATCTGGCCCGTTGAAAATAAAAATAATAAACAATATACTTGTACTTGTTTGCATGAAAACAAGGGGGGGAAACATCGACTTACTGTTATTTACAGTTAATTATGTAATAATTGTACTGGTCGACCCCTTGACCTATTTAAAAAAATCAATCGGTTTCATGGCAAAGGACGTTAAGAAGTAAAAATGAATTAAATTTAATGTCAATTTGAATATATATATATATTTATTTTCTTTAATTTTCTATGGAGGTTAGTAATGTTTTTCATTGGCTCACCGAGGACTGGAGGTCAGTGCAGAGTCCTAACAAGAATAGGTGCACACACGTGCGTGCGTAGGGGACAGTGAGTGTGTAAGGGAGGCAGAGAGAGAGAGAGAGAGGGAGAGAGAGAGTCCAGTCACCACAGCCTCGTCTGGCCTCCTGCATGAAGCTCTCACCAAGGCGGGTTTTCCCCATTCATGATGCCAACACTGACTCATCCCTGCTGCAAGTGCTCGCCTTCCTTGCAGCCACCTGCAGGAACACTTTGCAAATCTCATCCCGCCTGTTGCCTCTTTCTCGTTCCTAAAATAACCAGGCAAGCCCCTTCCAACTACCTCACACCCCCCCCGTCCCCCCCTCCCACCCTCTGACACAAACCTCCCACACTTCTCCCTTCCATCCCTGCTCTTCTTTTTTTCCCCCCTCTCTTCCCATCCTCACAGTTCTCCGCACACATGCTTCCGTTGAAGTGCATAAATCAGGCTGCGCCGCCGCCGCCGTGAGAGCTTCGGAGGCAGCAGAGGAGCAGACACGGGAGTCTGAGCGCACTTGCACATCACGCCGCCGCTGCTGCTGCTGCTGCTGCTGCCACTGCAGCCGGTGCAGCGAAAGGAGGCAAGGAAAGGAAGGAAAGAAAAAAAAGGAGGGGGGGGGAGGCTTTTATTCGTCTCATGGAGTTGGAATGGCCTGAGATCAGACTCACGGCAGGAGACTTGTCTCCGGCGGCCAGTGCACGATGATCGGCTGACTGTCTGTCTGTGTCTGTGCGTGGATGCGTGTGTGCGTTGCTCGTGAATTGCTGCAGTGCTGTTTTTCCAGGTGTTGTGGTGCGTGCGTGCGTGCGCATGTAAGATAGTGAGAGTGCGAGTGTGTGTGTGTGTGTGAGAGTGTGAATGAGCGTGCGTGTGTGTGAGTGAGTGAGTGCCTGTGTGTGTGTGCATGGTGTGATGTTGTAGCTTGCTGTTATATTCTCTAACGAATTAGACTAAAGCCGGGGGAACGGAGTCTGATGTCACATGTGCTTCATCGGAGGAAACGGGGCATCTGCAAGCAGGATTTTGTGGAGGATGCTGCGGCAAGTGATCCACAGAGGGCTGAAGGCTTCGTTCTACTGGCTGGGCTTATTCGTTAGCAGGCACCCCGTTTTCTTCCTCACCGTCCCCGCAGTCCTCACTATCATTTTCGGATCTACAGTCCTGAGCCGATTCAAGCCGGAAACGGACCTGGAGGTGCTGGTCGCCCCGACTCACAGTCTCGCCAAGATCGAGCGGAGTCTCGCCAACAGCCTGTTTCCCATCGACCAGTCGAAGCACAAGCTGTACTCGGATTTGCACACGCCGGGTAGATATGGCAGGCTCATCCTTCTCGCCAAGTCCGGGGGAAACATCCTGGAGCTGGCGGACCAGGTCCTCCAGGTCCACAAGCAGGTGCTGGATTTACGCGTTAATTACAAGGGGTTTAATTACACGTTCGCGCACCTCTGCGTCCTGAGCCACAGGGACAAGCGCTGTCTCCTGGATGATATCATCACCATCTTCGAGGACATCAGACAGGCGGTGCTTTCCAACAGCACTTTCCACAAGGTGCCCGTGAGCTACCCCAACACAACATTAAAGGGCTCCCCCCCCCCCCACCCTCCTCCCTCCTCCTCCAGTACACTGACACTGACACTGCAGCTATTGCATGACAGCCAGGCCCTGCATGCACACTGCCCCCCCCCTTCAACCCCTCTTTAGACCTCCCCAGTCGTGGTGACAGTGCAGTCCGCATGGGAATAGCCGAAGCAGGACGTACCCTGCAGTTTCTCAATGAACGCGTCGGACAGAAAGGTTAGCTGCACGTTTGTTTCATGCAGCAGCAGCAGCAGCAGCAGCAGCAAGAGAGGGAAACCCTCTGTATAACACAGGGCTGCCAGTGTGCACTTTGGTTTTTCGTTTTTTTACCTTCCCTGTTGGTGCAGGTGAATTGATTGGCTGCCTGCTTTTAGTCGCTTGACTGCTGTGTGCACTGCTCCACCACACATGCACACACACACAGCATACATGGGGATATCCTCTCTCTCTCTCTCTCTCTCTTCTTTTTTTTTTTTTTTTTTTTGATGCAGTGTCTCCCTCTGGCTTTTTCCTGCCTGCAAATGCTTTATAATGCCAAGGCTACAGCAGCAGCTGCCTGCCCCGGTTTCACACATGCAGATGTAGTTTTTTTTTTAATATGTGAAGATGTTACATGTCAGCACAGGAGCTCAGGCACTGATTAGTCGCAGAGGCAGTCCAATAATGAAGGCCCCGCGTGTGTGGTGCTTGTGAGCGTGTTTGTGTCCGCTTAAGTCACAATTTCCGTCCCGATTCCCAAGTGATGTCACCGCTTGGACACGCTGGTGTATAATCTTGACACGAAGACAACAGAGTGTCAAATGTGAGAAGGCTAACCCGTAGTTTGAGCGTTTTATGATGTTCGATAATATTCAAATTTTTCTAATTTTACTTTGCCACACTAGGGGGCGCTGCTTTTTCAATTACCTTACAATCAATCGAAATTAGTAGGATGCGTAGGGCGAAGGTTTTGGTTTTTTTTTTGGTTAGCCCATAATGAACAAACCGAATACGTTTGCACTGCAGTCGTAATTAAAGGCTAGCATGTTTATTACGTAGTTAAACAGCGATATGCACGTATCGGGCACATATTGCTGGTGTATAAATAGGGATGAATCCATAGAATTTTTTTCATGTCCGATATCGGTACTGTAACTTGGAGTATCTACCGATGTCGATATCAATCCGATACCTTATTTTCTCCTTTGGCGTGCCGCGGGCTGCTGTTGCTGAGGCGATAGCGTCACTCTTTACGGCATGTCGCGCAAAGTTAAGTTTGGCATTTTGGCCAATATCGATCTTGAGTATCGGATCGAGCCTTCCATAGTTATAAATTATCTTTAGGAACGCACATACATTTCTTGCACTTAACCTGTTCACTACAAGTTGTTGTACCTACCTTTAGTTACCGAATGAATAAATAATTGAACCAATTGACCAATATAGAAGACAAAAAGGAACGCACATACATTTCTTGCACTTAACTTGTTCACTACAAGTTGTTGTACCAATATAGAAGACAAAAATATGTCGAAGGGCAAAAAGAGAATGTTAGCCTCAATAAAAGCACTTTAAAAACGCTACTCTCGCAAACCGCAAAAATCCTTTATTTTTCCGATCGACTGATTTTCAGACACCGTCTAGCAGACGGAAGAGCATAGTTCAAGGTTTGCCACAAATTCTTCTTCTATTTAATTTACAGCATTTCAATTCAGTATTTCATACTGTAAATGTGTGGGTTTTTGAAAAAAAAATAAAAAAAGAATAATACTCGCGGAGTGTGTTTAGTGACCCAGCTTCTGTGTATCAGCTTTTCTCAACATCCCAAGCGGAAAAAGTAATAACAGTGCTCACAACATTGTCCCACAAAATACCTCATTCCAAAAGGTATTTGAGGCAGCTCGTTTTTTTTTTTTGTTTTTTTTTGTAATTTGTAAATTAACGCTATTTACAAAAACTGCGATGATAACGCTCTGCTAAAACCACATCAACTAAAGCCAGTTATTTTGTATTCACAAAAAAAAAAAAATGTTATTAGCAAAAAAGACTGTGTGAATGTTTCTAACGCCACACTGCCAGAAGATCTGAAGGTCACGGACGGTCGCCGTGGTTACCAACAAGGCCTTTATATACAGTGATTTCTTCGCCCTTTCACACCCAGTCCTGCAAGCACAACCAGGCGTTAGTTAAGCTGCTGATGGAGGACTGTTACCAGTAGAGGCAGCGGTCCTACTTTGTTTTACTTTTTGGAGTTAAATTCTTAAAGTTTTTAAGATTATTAAACAGACAAATCAAACACAGTAGAGTTGTCCCCCCGTGTCTTGGGGACAGAAATGTTTTCACGCCCCCGCAAATTCAAATCCAGAGAACCTGATAACATGTATATTTTTATCTGTACAAACCACTGTATGAGTTGCTGCCACCTAGTGGCTGGAGGCATGTTATCATTCAAGCATTACAGCAGTGGTACACTTATGTCTATATGTGTGCCATATTCCATTGGAAGCCCCTCGCGCCCCCCCTTCTCCCCCAGTAGGGCCCGACCCACTATTTGAGAAGTACTGCCAAAAACCTAACGATACTTCTTTAGGTTGGCTAACAATAAATATGCCATGTTTTAGAAGGCAGTGAGACTGTATGTACTTGTCACTGCTCTGTGGGGGAAATGAGTTAACATGCTGTGTGGGTGTAACCCACAGTGAGGACACCAAGCAGGAAAATAATTAACAGCCATTTTTTTTTTCACATTACTGTGACCAACCCTAAACATATTTCTTCAACAGAAAGTCTTATTTGAAAAATATATCATTGAAACTAAGCATAAATGCTATGTTAAACATTATATTAAAGAATACTATGTATATATTTCTGCATAGTTAACACGACTAACTGAACAGTGAGCAAGCCGACTTTTAGCATTTTAATCGAAAACGCGCTCTCCTGCTTTCCCGTGAACAATGTGTCACTTGAACTGTATTCCTGTTTTCGGTAAACAAATGAACACACACATTGTTGGTTAAATAACTGGCACCAAAAGAATGAGTTGGTGCCGCGCAGACACCTCATCTACTCACTGTGACGCGTAACTGAAAAGAGACATCAGCATATTCACTGCTCTGCGTCTTCTAGGGGTTTTTTTTTGTTTGTTTGTTTCTTTTTAATTGCTCGTATTCTTGCGGAACCCATTTTACAGTAATACCTTGCTCCTGTCTTTGACCTGAAGGTTAAACTATCTCCGAACATTAGTGCAGTAAAACTCGCCGACCAGCTCGCAGCCACTGGTGGTGAAAACACATTATGGAGTATCAAGTCTCAGGATTGGCATAGATTTTTTTAGTACGAGTATTTGAATGAAGAGTCCGGCTTAATACTGATACTTGATTCGGTATCTCCGCATCCCTGCCACAAAGACTGAAGTAACAGCCCTTCCATAAAAGACCACAGATGAATACAGTACGCTGCATTAAATGGAGAATTTGCGGTATACCAGGGGCCCTCGACTTAGGCCGAAATTACGTTCCCATTACGCGACAAAACTCGATTTCCATCGTAAGTCGGGACTCACATACATTAGTACCTCAGTCACTCACCTAACATAGCTAACACAGTGGTAACATCATAATCTACGCCCTGGAAACATCACAAAAGTCTGACTTACACCCGGGAGCCATAATGAAGGGCAAATAAAAGAAAGTGAATGTTGCACAATCCGATGTATCTTCCGCGCACAGCGCCACTTGACGACGTATTCATCCGCACCACTCGCCAACTAGCCCCCGTGCGAAATTGGTTTAATGCGGTAAGTAGGAATAATGGATCAAGACGTTCTTAATTAATTTAAGGGAGAACCGGTGTAGGTCAAGGACGGTGTAAACCGAGGACACCATCAAGCCATACGAGCTCCAGTAAAAAAAAAAACGTAAGAATTGATGTTTTTGAAAAGGAACAAAGGAAAAGATTCGATGACAAAACATTAGCACCTGTACTTTAGCTGCCACGTTAGCTTTGAGTCTAATATAACAAGAGACAATGAACAGTATGTATAACCCATTGTAGTGCCTTCTTTCTCGGCTCAGACCGTCACCAGAACATTTTCAGTGTGTGACGGGTCTGGTCTTCAGCATGGCAGGTTGTAAGTTATGCTGAAAGCTGCCACATCAGCTGAAGCTATCCGCGCTGTATCAGTGTCTTAGAGGAGCCGTGAGGCCATTCATCATTCTCCTACCGACTCTTTCACTGTTTTTCCTTTTTGGATCAAATGTAACATAATAGCAGGTGTACAGTTTTTTGCAATGACTTTTAACAACATAATATAAAATCATAAAACATTAACAAACAAAAAGCTGCTGTTCATGCTAATTAATGAGAGACTTGAAAAAAAAGCTGCTGTTCATGCTAATTAATGGGAAACTTGAAAAATAAGATTTTTCCATATTGTTGCTGAGCTTAAATTTAGCTTAGCAGGCTAGTATCATTTTTAAAGCCTTTTATATACACAGAGAATTAAAGTTAATGTTGAAAAAAGAGAAATAAATATTTAGAAAAATAAGACTAGCATACTACGATTCCTTAATAAATAGCCTTATTTCCCAATAAGGTATATAAAAAAGAAGTGACTTGTAATTATTATCATTAGCTGTCAAGAGGGTCAGACCAGTACAATTATAACATAATTACCTATAAATAACAATACGTTTTTCCCCTTTGTTTTTATGCAAAGAAGTATAGTACATAAATCCTAATTACATGTAAATATAATTATTTTTTAAATTAATTATGATGAAATATAATATTACAAAACATTTCCTGAACATGAAGTGCGTATTTTTTGTATTTTCAAAATTCATCAAGCGGGCCGGTTTTGGCCCACGTACCGTGTGTTTGACACCCCTGTTGTTGACACCCCTGTTGTTGACAATGTTTTCAACTTCATGTGGGGAAAAAAAAAAAAAAACGTTAAAAAATCTATAGCAAATACTGCGGTAGAGGTGATGATTTTGGGAGGATGGGGAGAAGAGTCGTGATGCAGAAACTGAGTGGTGAGGCTGTACGAGGCTGTGTGTGTGTGTGTGTCTGTGTGTGTCAATAATTAGCTTGCTCCGAGTGGGCTTGGGAATTGCCCAATAAAAAAGCAGTCAATACTGTCCTTTGGTTTCTTCAAACGTGATTAAAATTCTCACAGAAGCTTTTTCCGAGGCAGATTTGTTTTGTTTTTGTAGAAAGATACAGCACCAGTGTGGCGGCAATAAAATAAATAAAATCCTCTGAACACCTCCCCCGTCAACCACATCCATTCGGTAAACTCGCATCCCGGCTTTTCACACGTTGCTAAACTCTTCACAGATACAGCTCATAACACTCGTGCGCGCCTTTGTGTGGTTCCCCTTTCACCGCCTTCTATCACTTTCCCAGTCTGTCTTTCACACATATAATGGAACTGAGGCAGGTTTGGTGTTCCTCCATGCTGCTACAAAGGAGAGGAAATGAGCCCAGATTTGATACGAGTCTGAAACATGTAGATAATCTTTTCATGTCATTTCAGTTTTAGAATCTGATCAAAAATGCCGTGATATTTTTCGCTTTGTAAAATGAGATCAATAAGGTCTACCATAGAAGCCGTAGTGTGTAAACTGCCTCTTCTCATATGGAGCCATTTTTTTTTATTTTTAAATGTATTCTTGGCGTATATATATTTGAATTATCTTCTTTCGTTTGTTCCCTTCAGGGGGCGCCGCGGCAGATCATCTGCCTTTATCTCACCCTATCCCCTGCCTCCTTGCCTTTCACACCTTATTTTACACTCTATCTCCGTGTCACAAGACTCTCGCGACTCCATCTGTAACATCCTTTCTCTCGTCACTGTTCCTCTGATCTGCTCGCTTCCGATCCTGTCCAAAATCTCAGCATCAGTCTTCTGTCTATTAGACAGAAACCACCGTCTCTGTACGTCACCATGCATCACAGCAGCTCTCACTACTGTCTCATAAACCTGAACTT
>NW_007585116.1:268154-270694 GCF_000523025.1 Cynoglossus semilaevis | reverse complement strand
TCATCCATCCATCCATCCATCCATCCTTCCATCCATCCATCCATCCAACATGTATTACGAACCCAAAGCTGAATCATGTATTTTTTCAAATGTCGGCGAATCACACCTAACAACAGCCGTCTCTGGTTCCCTCACAGGACGGCCGTGTGTCCTTCATAGGCCACCAGCTGGGCGGAGTTTCCTATTCACCCAACAATCGGGATCAGCAGGTCAAGTTTGCCCGTGCAGTTCAGATCACCTACTACCTCCGTAACCATGGGCCCGTGGTGCAGGACGCCATCGCTGAGCGCTGGGAGAACGAGTTTTGCGCCCTGGCCAGCCGGCTGTCCAAGGCCGAAGCTCCGCACGCAACTGATCAGCTTCACATTCAGTCTCTTACGTCCTTCAGCCTGTGGCGGGACTTTCACCAGACAGGCGTGCTGGCCAAGGGGGAGGTGCTGGTCAGTCTGGTGTTGGTGCTCTTGGCTGCCACCATCTCCAGCTCCATGCGGGACTGTCTTAGGGGGAAGCCGTTCCTCGGCCTCCTTGGTGTGCTGACGATTTGTATCGCCAACGTGACAGCTGCAGGGATTTTCTTTATATCAGATGGGAAGTTTAACTCTACCCTGCTGGGAATCCCTTTCTTTGCCATGGGTGAGTAGAGGCAGTGAATCTGAGTGTGCATGAGAGCATGGTGCTTACGGTTCCTCAGGGAGCAGGGCGTCTGGATCATCCCCCCAAAAAAATCTTAACCAAGATGATTCTGGTTAATGCTGAAATCAGGATTATTTAGCACTATCACTTATTTACCGTGGGAAAAAAAAACAGCATTGAAACCACAGAAAGAACAGCCAATGTGATGCTATTGAACCTTCCCTTAAAATAACTGAATATTAAATATGAATATAGAGAGAAGCAATTGAAAATTGCATTGTAGTGCACAATAAAAACTAACACTAATTATATAATTTAAAAAGACAATGTATATTAATAAATATAAATTGTTAATATATTTTATCATAATAATATACTATACAATCCACAAAAATATGTTCATGTATAAAAATACATTATACTATACAATCCACAAAAATATGTTTATGTATAGCCTATATAGCCTATATACATAATATAAATATATATACTGTATATATATACATATATACATATATACAGTATATACAGGACTGTCTCAGAAAATTAGAATATTGTGATAAAGTTCATTATTTTCTTTAATGCAATTAAAAAAACAAAAATGCCATACATCCTGGATTCATTACAAATCAACTGAAATATTGCAAGCCTTTTATTATTTTAATATTGCTGATTATGGCTTAGAGCTTGAGAAAACTCAAAAATCCTATCTCAAAAAATTAGAATATCACCAAAAAGTATACCAGTGGGCTAGTCAACCAATCACTTGAGTCGTCTAATTAACTCAAAACACCTGCAAGGGTTTCCTGAGCCTTTAAAAACACTCAGCTTGGTTCAGTAAACTAAATCACAAGTATGGGGAAGACTACTGATCTGACTGCTGTCCAGAGGACCATCATTGACACCCTCCATCAGGAGGGTAAGACACAAAAAGAAATTTGTCAAAAAGCAGGCTGTTCACAGAGTGCAGTTTCAAAGCACATTCATAAAAAGTCTGTTGGAAGGGGGAAATGTGGCAGGAAACGCTGCACAACCAAGAGAGATGACCGCAGCCTTAATGGCATTGTGAAGAAGAGCCGCTTTCACAATTTGGGGGAGCTTCAAAGACAGTGGGCTGAAGCTGGAGTGCAGGTATCAAAAGCCACTGTTCACAGACGTGTCCGGGAATTGGGCTACAATAGCCGTATTCCCATGGTCAAGCCACTTCTGAACTCAAAACAACGGAAGAAGCGTCTGACTTGGGCTATCGAAAAGAAGCACTGGACAGTTGCAGAGTGGTCCAAAGTCCTCTTTTCAGACGAAAGCAAGTTTTGCATTTCATTTGGAAGTCAAGGCGCCAGAGTCTGGAGAAAGGCTGGAGAGGAGCAAAATCCAAGTTGCTTGAAATCCAGTGTTAAGTTCCCACAGTCTGCGATGGTTTGGGGAGCCATGTCAGCTGCTGGTGTTGGTCCACTGTGTTTCATCAAGTCCAGAGTAAATGCTGCTGTGTACCAAGAGATTTTAGAGCACTACATGCTTCCGTCTGCTGAAAAGCTCTATGGCGATGATGATTTCATTTTCCAGCATGATCTGGCACCTGCCCACAGTGCCAAAAGCACCAGTAACTGGTGTACTGACCATGGCATTACTGTCCTCGATTGGCCTGCCAATTCCCCTGACCTAAACCCCATTAAGAATTTGTGGAGTATTGTGAAGAAGAAGCTGAAAGACACCAGACCCAACAGTGCAATTGAGCTAAAGGCCGCTATTGAAGCATCCTGGGCATCCATAACACCTCAGCAATGCCACAGGTTGATTGCCTCCATGCCACGCCGCATTGATGCAGTAATCCAGGCAAAAGGATTCCCAACGAAGTACTGACTGCATTAATGGAGATTTTCAAATGTTTGATTTTGTTTTGCTGATAT
>NW_007585116.1:257134-267700 GCF_000523025.1 Cynoglossus semilaevis | reverse complement strand
GGACTTTATTCCAACCATCGCTTGAAGGTGACTTTCATTTCAGCCTTGTGCTGTAATGATGCAGTGATTTATTTCTTTTACTGTCATTTACTGGTGACAGATGACAACAATGGTGTTGGTGACATATGAAAGGCCTCTGATTGATGGTGTCAGAACACTAAAGGGGCTCGAGCCTCACAATCTCGTGACATAAACAGACAGTTGTTGTTTCAGAAGATGTTGTAATTATCTGCCAGCTATTGTGAAGTCACTGAATTGAACACCCAACATGCAGCAGGCTGTCTTTGACCTTACAAATTTTTGGTGACCGCAGACATTTTCTTTCACATTCTAGACTTAGTTTTTGATCACGTTTGTTAAAGTGTGTTGCAAATATAGTGCACAGGCACGTCAAACATATGGCCCGTGGGCCAAAACTGGTTCGCCTGTGGTTTATAAGCCGGCCCACTTGATGAATTTGGAAAAAAAATATACAAAAAATACACAAACACCTAATGTTCAGGAAATGTTTTGTAAAATTATATTTTACTAATTATGAACCTGTCTAATGTACTTTTTATGCATGAAAAAAGGGGAAAAAACAGACTCTTTGTTTTTTATAGGTAATTATGTTATTATTGTACTGGTCTGGCCCACCTGGCCCTAAACCAAATGAGTTTGACACCCCTGGTCCAGTACCTGTGACCATATGACATCTTTTACTAATAATAAAAATGGCAGGAGGGCCACAGCCACAGCCAGAATCAAAGAAAACATCGCTCTGGGTATTTTCCGAGATCAATGGCAAACCATGCAGATTTAGAATCAAAATAACAAAAAACACTACTGTAATTAGGACAAGTCACACTTTGATACCTCCTTGGCATTCGTACCAGTGTGTCGCTGTGTGCCCAGAACGAAAGCCACAAATGAGAATCAGTGAGCAGGTGTTGGAGAAAGCTTATCCATTTTTAATGAAGCGTTCAGCGGGAGTTCTAAAAGAACTCCTCTTAACAGGTCTTACTATGACATCAGAGTCTTGAGGTTCTGAATATTTCACGACAACACACGCCCTGGTAACGTGTCTCCTCCTTGACGGCATTATATTTTGGTCCGTGGTGGTCTTTTGTTTGCCGCTTGTCGCTAGGTTGTGGTTCAATCATGTCAAAGATGTTAAAGATGGCAATTTGACAACGTGAGTATTTTTTTTCTTCCTGTTTTTAGATTCAAGACTGCAGCAGTGTGTTTACTAACAGACGGTTTGACTTGTAGGCTGCCACTCTTAAGTGCTGATAAGTGCTCCTTGTGCTCAGACTACTTTGGTATCTTGGAAGTGAAGCAGCATCTCTCTCCATTGGTACTTTTTTTTTTTTTTTTTAGCCCTCAGGATTTATACCATAACAGTACTTTTCATTACTGTAAAAGATTAAGGGTTTGGTTTAGACCAGAGATGTCAAACATACGGCCCGGGGATGCACAGCAACAAACAAATTAGCTAAAAAGCTACATTAAAAATAGAGCCGCCCTGACTCACCCCAGGTGAAATTTCTTGACCACGACAGCCCTATCACAAAGGGATTGAGTTAAAGTTAATTTTGCTTTCATCCCTCTCTCAAGTCTTTTTTAAATTCTCTCTTTTCTCAACACCCTGTGTCATCCACTGCTTGTAAAAGCACCTTGGCCTATCCAGCATCCTCCTCCTGACATCCGCGTTTTAAGATCACAAGCCTCTGCTGTGCTGAAAGAGCTGCTCTATTCCACGAGGATCTGTCCTAGAACTGCTCATCTTTCTTGCTGAACATGTCCTCCAGTCTCAGCATGCTGGAGTGCTGACTAAGCCCGCCTCAGAGTCTTTCTTTTGGCTTCCATTTCCGACCTGATGTTCATCACTATGCAGCAGCCTTTATGGCTGCGATCTGAGTCTCTGAAAAAGGTCAACTCAAGTCACGCCTTCAGTGGTTGAAGTCTTCTACAAGGCTTGAGAGAAGGAGACCAAGAATGCCTTTACGTAGAGGGTAATGCTGATTACTGACATTATTTCCCTAACATTAACCATCACATTTACACAAACACATACCTTATAAGCAGATTTCACATATGATGGCTACAGTGGAACCTCAGTACCATCACAGACGTTAGCTTTTGTACTAGTCGTTGATGAAGTCATTGATAATGGTCTGTCATCGATAAAAAAAATAACTCACAGCAGGTATATATGCAAATATTTTTTTTGGGGGGGGGGCATTGTGTATAATGTATTCAGCTACTGGCTTAACACAAACACAAAGCTCATTTGATGAGTGAGTGAGGGAGCTTAATAAACGAGTAACATCTAAGAATGTAGGAAGGTGCACACAGGTGATTTATGTCCTACGCAGCGAACGCAAGCCAGAGGTAGACTTGGCCAAGGGAGAGTGTAACAAGGCATTATAGGCTCGCTAGTGTGTAGGATGGCAAAGAAAACAAAGGAAGATAAAGCAGTGCCTAGAATAACAAATGGAAACTGTGGAGGGAGAAGTATTGCAGAATTGAGGCAAGTGAAATGCCGTTACAAAAAAAGCAGAGTCAAAGTTGACTTAATAGGGAAAAGGATGTCGGTGGTAGAAAGATGAAGAATAGGAGAGCATTCAGAACAGGAAAGTCAGGGAGGTCAAGAGAAATGGTCAAAGCAAAGCAAAACATAATGATGGTGAGCTGTATAAGAGGAGAAAAAAAAAAGATTTAGGATCTAAAAGATTGTGGACCCATGTTATTACTTGCACACAATTAATTAAGGGAATGACTCCCTTGTTCTTACAGTATAATAAAAAATTAACATGGTACTTCACAATGATTTGAATAGCCTGGGAACACATGCAGAACACAGGGCTGCGATTTTTTTCCCCCCTGCTTCCCTATCAGCCAAACTAATTGACACCAACCATTAGACTTGCAGAAAATCCTAATAAAACTAAAAGCAGGAAGAACCGTTTGGCCGACTCATCACGTTCCACTAATCCTTTATAGTTAATTAACTCTTTTCTCCCCATGACAAACAAAGGAGAATTTATAATACCGTCAGGGAGAGCCATCCATTCTACTTTACTGTCCACTCACGGCCTGCCTGCGCTGTATATCTAAGCGTAATATTTTAAAGCTGAAGTTAAACAAAGGGATGAGCAGATGGTTCAAACGGCCTTTGTCAATGTGTCGCTACATTTATGAAGTGCAGGGACGTCAAAGGAAATTTCGCTTCCTGCCCCTTTTCCCTGCTTGCTTTTTCTAAGTATAACTTCTTAATCAGTCTTGTCACTAACATGTGACATGTCCAATCATAAAGAGTTAAATGAAAAACATTAATTATATATGTTAAACGTACAGAGCCACTCAAATTAAATGAAATAAAAATCACATTTTTGTCTAAAGATTATTATTTGATGTTTTAATTTTGCAATCCAATCGCGGGCCTGATTGGATGGTTCAACGTGCCAGATTCAGCCCGCAGGCCACCGGTTGATGTTCAATTGTTCTATTGTTATCATTATATTTACTATTTACCATTTACCATTGTGCATGTTCTAAACCAGGCGTGGGCAAACTTTATGTCTCAAGGGTCACAATTGGCCCTAAAATCTGACAGGGCGGATAGATGGAGCGTTTGTGTGAACTAAGATAAATTTCATGTAAAAGTCACGTATAAAAGCTAAAATGCTTTTGGACTAAGTTGGACTAGTTTGGCGTGCTGGATCAAAAAGCCAAATGGGCGCTATCCGGCCCCACGGGTTGTACTTTGCCATACCTGTTCTAAACGGAGCTAATTCTCTCTTCTGTCTCCTGTTTTAGGCCATGGAACCAAAGGAGTTTTTGAGCTGCTGGCAGGCTGGAGGAGAACAAGGGAAAACCTCCCCTTCAAGGAGCGTGTGGCGGATGCTTTTGCTGACGTGATGGTTTGCTACACCATGACCAGCTCCCTGTACATCATCACCTTTGGCATGGGAGCCAGCCCTTTCACCAACATTGAGTCGGTGAAAATCTTCTGCCAAAGCATGTGCGTTGCCATTTTGGTCAACTACTTCTACGTTTTCTCTTTCTACGGATCCTGCCTGGTGTTCGCAGGGCAGCTGGAGCAGAACCGCTACCACAGTGTTTTTTGTTGCAAAATCCCATCAGTAGAGTATTTGGACCGTCAGCCCACGTGGTTTAAAACTATGATGAGCGATGGCCATGACCTGTCCACGCACCACGACAGCGTTCCCTACCAGAATCATTTTATTCAGCACTTTCTGCGAGAGCACTACACAGAATGGATAACCAACACCTACGTCAAACCCTTCGTAGTCATCCTCTATCTCATCTATGCCTCTTTCTCATTCATGGGATGTTTACAAATCAGTGACGGATCAAACATTGTCAACCTCCTGGCTAGTAACTCTCCGAGCGTTTCCTATGCGCTGACCCAGCAGAAATATTTCAGTAACTACAGCCCTGTGATTGGGTTTTACATTTATGAGCCCATCGAGTACTGGAACTCCACGGTGCAGGAGCACCTGAGGACTCTGAGTCACGGCTTCAACAAGATTTCTTGGATGGACAATTTTTTTCACTACCTGCGTGTGGTAAATGTGAGTGCGTCGACCAAGAGCGACTTCATCAACATCCTGAAAGGCTCCTTCCTGCGAAGCCCGGAGTACCAGCACTTCACCGAGGACATAATTTTCTCGAAGAACAGAGAGACTGACGAGTACGACATAATCGCCTCTCGAATGTACTTGGTTGCACGGACAACTGAGAAGAAGCGCGAGGAGGTGGTGGAACTTTTGGAGAAGCTACGGCCGTTGATGCTAATCAACAGCATCAAATTCATTGCCTTCAATCCCACATTTGTGTTCATGGACCGCTACAGCTCCTCCGTCATCTCCCCGATTCTGACCTCAGGATTCAGTGTACTTACCATACTAATTCTCACCTTCTTCCTGGTCATCAACCCCTTAGGTAACTTCTGGCTTATCCTCACAGTTACCTCTGTGGAACTGGGCGTCCTGGGTTTAATGACCCTCTGGAACGTTGGCATGGACAGCATTTCAATCCTGTGCCTTATTTATACTCTTAATTTTGCTATGGATCACTGTGCACCCCACCTGTACACTTTCGTGCTGGCCACTGAGCACACTAGGACACAGTGCATCAAGCTGGCGCTGGAGGAGCACGGAGCTGCCATACTGCAGAACACATCCTGCTTTGTGATTGGGATCATGCCCCTAGTGTTTGTGCCTTCCAACCTGACTTACACACTGTTCAAATGCTCCCTCCTGACTGCAGGCTGCACCGTGCTGCACTGCTTCGTCATTCTGCCGGTCTTCCTGACTTTCTTTCCGCCGTCCAAAAAGCGGCACAAGAAAAAGAAACGAGCCAAGAGGAAAGAGCGGGAAAGAGAGCGGGAGCGGGAGAGAGAGAGGGAGGAGATAGAGTGCATTGAAGTGAGGGAGAACCCTGATCATGTCACAAATGTCTAGATAGATTATAGCATCGCAATACGAGTAGGTCAGGTAAAGGGGGCTTCTCTATGTGTGAGAAACCTCGAGCATGCAATGGGGTGGGGGAGGAGCATTCCCCCCGAGGAGTGGGCACTTGTCACTCCCAACCAATAGCAGCCAAGTTGGTCAGAGTAGAACGCAGCTGTAGTGGTCAGTTCTTCAGTCTGGACAGTGTATCTCATTTGCACAAACTTGCTATGTAAACATGCTATGGTTCCAATGCTCTTTTCCAACTATTTGGTATTTTAAGACGTTAGCCGGTCGAAGCTATGCTTGCTAAATCTGTAGGTCAATTCTAAAAGTGCAGTATGCCGACGCATTTAAATATCTGTAGTCCTGCGTTCACCTCCTGCAGCACCTCATCTCAAGTACACCGAGTGAGGGACCAGAGCAGTCTTTTAAACCAAGGATAAGAATTAAAGTTGGCGAAAGCGCCGAAAGGGTTTATAATACAAACGTGCGCAGACTAAAAAGTGCACATCATGACTGTGAATGCAACTCATTCCTCACGCGCTGATAACGGCGAAAAAAAAGAAACAAAACCAAATTATGTGGAAAATAAAAAACAACAACAACAACAACAAAAAGAAACTGTGGACCTGGAAGCACACTGCATGCTTAATTCTGTAACATTAGACCTCACTTAACAGCTGAACTGGGTAGATGGCATACACTGTGTCCATCGTGAACAATTGCACATTGCATTGTGTAAAAACAGAACTGTCACGGTTTGTATAAGCAGGGGATTAGATATTTCATTCATGCCAGAATTTGTCAGGTGAGTTTTTAGACGGTGGCAAATAATGGAGGCAATGGGCGAGGAGGAGGAAAAAAAGTAGCAATTGTTAAGCTGTATGTGAACTGGCCTGATACTTGGAGTACCTACAAGCACTCAGTTAAGAATACTTAAGGAAATCCCGAGCTGCTTGTGCACACCTGTGATACAGTAAAGAGCATTCACTTATGCTGGAAGTGTCAGATCGCTGCACAGTGACGACACTTGAGAGTATAAATGTCTTTGTGGCCCACTTTTAAAACCTCTCTGGCATGGCACAGGCAATTCGAGGACACGAGTGGGGTTCAGTACAAGCAGTGGTGCCAAACAGTGTACAGAACCTTTTGTCTGACAGATTTCTATAAACAAACAAACTAAAAAAAAAATTATTCCGGTATGTTTGAACTTGTCTCTGCTTATTTACATAATTGCTGTTCAGTGTTATTCTGTTTGTAATGCAGATGAAGTACAAGGTGTGAGTAGAGGAACAAAAAAAAAAAACTGAAAATAAAAAGCTACTCTGCCCCAAAAACGTATACGAAGATTAATAGAAAATCACAGGGATGACAAATATTTTTTAAAAATGTGACTAAAGGTTCGGCCTCGCAACATAAACTTGGAGAGATGGTTCTTTTTCCATTCCATTCCATAAGCTATGCAGAACTTTTTAGCATACCTGTTTGTTTTTATATATATATATATATATAATTTTATTTTTTTTGACTGATGGTATGAAGCTGCTGTCAGTCATTTTCACATCTGGCTGTTACTAGATCAATACAAAATGTACCTGAGTATCTTTAAAGATGACAAACTCTCATGAACCAGCAGTTCACTTTTAACACTGACAAGAGCAGGTTTTAATAATCGTTGCTAAATCATTTCCTAATGTTCACTACTAAGTGGCTAAATCAGATATTTCCAATATATATATATATATATTTCATGTACGAAACCCAATCCTCTATTTGTGGTCTTACATCACAGCCTAAACCTCTAATGACCTTCAGAATGACCCTTGTAAGGTTGGTTAAACTGACAGCAGCTTTGTTTGTCTGTCTGAGTTCTTTTTGACTACAGTTACTGGACATGTCTGCAGCCGCTTTTATCTAGAAAAGCTTTATTGATGCCTCTCGTTTGATCATATCTTATGTTATCTTTGTGTGGATCTGTGCAACAGCAAACAAATGTATCAACTGTCATCACCCAATGTTGAAATAATGTAATCCAGATCACAGTTTAAAGGTGATGGGACTTTTTTTTTTTAATTTGTCAAAGTCACTCTAGTGTACGTTGTCAAAATGTAGCGATGGCTCGATACAAGTTTTTCATGTCAGATTGCGATACAGCAAATTGGAGTATCTTTCTGATAACTAGGGATGTGAACTAGGGTTAAAGGCAGTGATGTGCTTTGTCACAATGACAATACTTGGTACAATACAAATAATAGTTTCACTTTCACTTCAAAACTACCTTTGGGTTGCATCATCTTGGCAAAACCCGGGTATTGCATTATCATGTTATCATTATCGGAGGAAAAAGCAATATTGATTCTTACCGATATTACATAATTAAGCTAATATAGGCCGATAATATCGATTGGCAGATATTATCGGACATCCCTACTGATAACGATATCAGTCCGGTACCTTCTCTCCTTCTCCAGCATGTCGCAGGCTGCCATCACCTAGGTGATAGTGACACTGTTTACAGCATGTCGTGCAATGTTAAGTTGAGCATTTGGCCCTAGGTGTCCAATTAAATGGGCTTAAGTTGTTTTTTTTTTTTCAATGTTTCATCCTGAAAATTTCACCTATATCGGATCAATTCTGAGTATTGGATCGAGCCAACTCTACTCTCTACTGAATGTCAGCTGCTGTGTACATAGGCATTCGTTTGCTCATTTAAAAATGTTACTTTTTTTTTATCCCACCTGACACCTTACAAATTATGTTGGTTAAAAAAAGATTGATAGACAGTATACAATGTAAAGCTGGTGTGTATATGGGAATTTGACAGAGCTGGTTCCAAAGAGTAGATGAGGGTAAAAGACAGAATGCTGCACTGGTTGTGGGTAAAATTAGGCCATTTTAACACATCTATATTGATATATAATATTCTGCTTTTTTTGGATGTTACTCAACTGTTGTTATTTTCTTACAATATGAATCTGTGATCGGAACGACATACTCACTGGGGCACATGTTAACTGGCACCAAAGAGTGAAAAAAGACGTTACTGAAAATGGTTAGCAATTTTTCAAGTAACTTCCCACAGCAGTGCAGCGGCCAGCGGTCTCCACATTTATTTTTTTATACAGTCAATGCTTCTTGTTATGGAAACAAAAAACACCACTGTTAGGAATTTATATAATTGAAGCAAAATAACCACAGTTCATGTTCTACTATTTTATTTACTTATGTTTATTTATGTTTTCTGCAGAATATCGATTACGGCCTGCAGTGGTCAGTGTTGTTGAAGCTCTTATCTCCACTTAATTTTTTTTTTATTCTCTAAATTGTTTTCTACGTTCTATATTATTGTTAACAGTTGTGATGCCGTGGTTTTTGTATGTTCCAAGCAGCCTAATCACTGACCACTTTCTAATAACTTGTGATATCACGCACAAATGTATTAGACAAGAGAAACAGATAGTATGTTCCAAGCAGCCTAATCACTGACAACTGACCTCTGTCACTGCAAAAGGGATAAAAATGTATATTTCGAAATAATATAATTTTCTAATAACTTGTGATATCACGCACAAATGTATTAGACAAGAGAAACAGATAATAAATTAGGGATGTCCGATAATATCGGCCCGATATTAGGCATAATTATGTAATATCTGTAAGAATCGTTTTTTCCTCAGATAATGAAAACCCGATAACGCAATGCCTGGGTTTCGCCTAATTATGTGACCAAAAAATACAATACGGCGACAGACCAGCTACTGCAGTAACTTGTTCTAAACTCCTTTATTGCTCTCAACCCAGCTTCTCCAAAAACACCTTTTCCTCCTCTAACACTCTCCACACTCTCTTTCTCATACACACACACACATGCTCTCTCACCTCACCTCCTCACTCCCACTCCCATACGGTAACTGTTAACTCCTTAGTAACACATTAGCAGAACATAATAAACATCACACAAATCTCCGGTCACTAGATGGCAGTATTGCATTTTACTAATCGGTAATCAAGGGTTTGTATGCAGGAAGCTGGTGCCAGCAACTCATATATGGTGGTTTGTACAGATAAATAAGTCAAAATTACCAGGTGCTGAATAGAATTTCAATTCGGGGGAAGGAGGAGAGCGCCATTGCACCGCTGTATCGATATCGGAATCGGAAATTAAGTGTTTGGACAATATCGGCATATTGGATATCGGCAAAAGGTTAATATCGGGCATTCCTATAATAAAGAGGTATTGTGGGGGGAACCTCACATACTCTAAGTCTGAGATGAGTAGGCTGAGGTCAGATGAGGAAAGGTAAAAAAAAGACTTTGTCCCATGAGCGAAATGTTAAAATCTCACCTCTTTCCTCAGCCAGACGTTACTTTTCTCAAAGCTTTTTTCCCCCCTAAGCAGCTCCAGCCGAACATCACACTATGTAAAAGTCATTTCATGTACTGTATGTATAGCAAGACGGCATGAAATCTTTGAAGAAGAAAAAAAAAGAGAAAGAAATGCAACTCTTAAATAATGTACTTCCCTGGACTGTTTGCATGGCACTGTATTGTATGTATGATTGCATGTGTTTGTTTTTCTTTCTGTGTGAAATTAGCAATTCTTTTTTTTTTTTTTTTCCTATTCTTTTCTGCCACCGTGGTGACTCATGTTTATTGTTTCAACTGATGTTCTGTAACAACACATCTGTGTGCTGCAAAAGAACAAAATGAGTCAGATATGTTCCAAAACAAAAGCCAGAGGATATTTCACCTGTACAATACCTGTAAATTGATCTTTTATATATTTTCTAAGAAAAAAAAATAGCTATAGAAAGATTTTTAAAGAGAATTTTCTTAATAAAAGAATAAAAAAGGGAAAAGTTTGACACAGTAGGCTAGTAAGAAACAGTGGAATGTTACCAGTATACTAGCTCCTATTCCTTGCGAACTACAGTGTCGGTGTTTGTTGATGGTTCACATTTTTATGTGGAGAAACTGTTGCCATCATTTTATTGTTTGCGTCCTGACTTTATGACATCGACTCGGCCTTCGACACTCAAGGGTAGTGTTGGGTATTGAACACCAGAGTCTATTAAGCTTTGTATTGACCATTTTTACTATCAAT
>NW_007585116.1:221406-257100 GCF_000523025.1 Cynoglossus semilaevis | reverse complement strand
GATCCCTGTTCCTAAAGTCTACTGCAAGTTGCTAAATGGCAGGTCACGCTGAGCAGCTAAAATATCAACATATAAGCAATACAGTTCACTCTCCTTCATTTTGATACTGGTGTCGCGTAGCTTAACAGCTAGTTTTAAGCTGCATTTGCGACTTTACAGCTACATTTGAATTTACCACGCCCAGAAGCAAATACTGTCAAATTAGGTTGTGTGATTTAAAACGATAAGAAAGGAATTGAAGGGAACGGATCATATCTCCGGGAGAAGAATGTGGACGTTTAATGTCTGACTGTAACGCGAACCAAGTGTCGTCACCACCTGGAACAAAAATTATTGTCAGCAAATTCATTCAAAAGACCACACCCTACATTTGTTTTTCCTTTTGTCCAACTTGCTTTGGCACTTTCATTGAAGCCAATGTATTATTTTATTTTATTTTGTACTGTTTATTATTAATTATAATTTATCATTAAAGGCTAATTGATAAACATTTGGGTACTGTATTTATTTGACAAATGTTCAGATATAAGCACGTTCTATTTTCTTTAAACAAAAATAAAAAACATTTGCGGTGGTGTCTACATGCTAACAGACTGGGGTGTAGTCCATGGAAGCAAGCCTTACACTATTATTCTACTCTATATTGCACCATTGGCAGTACTTTACAAGATAAAGGTCATTGACTTTGTATTGAAAACTCCATCTAGCTGAAACTAAAGTACAAGCAATTCATCGTTCTCCAGAAAGCATTAGCAGCTACTAATTTAGAAATAGGGGAATCATTTTTCCTAAAATAAAGGTCAGCAACAAGGTCGGTTTTGTTGGAACTTTCTCCATGCTTCTACTCAAGTGTGCCAAACTGAGTGTGCAGCACTTTAGAAGGCTACAAAAATTACTATTTCGTACAAAGTTACATGTTGGAGATGCCGTTTCTGTGATAAGTAATTCTGACATTTGATTCTATTTAGACTGCTATGAGCAGAAAGGCATCTCAGCTCAGGTTCAGGAGCCTCATAAGCAGCTTGTACAGGCAAAGCAGGATCAAAAGTTTTCTAGTGGCCAATCTTAGGCCTGTGAGATTCTGATAAATATTTTTTCTCGCTTACGAACTGGTTTCAGGTTTTAAAATTAGCACTTTCAAGTGAACTATTTCACCAAATATACTGAAGGAATTCTCAAGTATGAGTTTACAAGATGAGTTCATCTTAAAATTGTTTCTTGAAGACAGAATGGCTAGATTACCAATGATCAATGATGATGAACTGTAGCTGATTTCACTTCAACATAATCTCTAAAAATGTACAATTCAGGGATTATCCTTCAGTTTTGTGTCAAGTTACAACTCTTGTCCACATTTCCATATTGACAACAGCCTGAATATATGTTATTCAGTTTTGTGTCAAGTTACAACTCTTCATTTCCACATAATACTTCATTCATACACTGATTACAATATTGATAACAGCCTGAATATATGTTGTGAATTGGAGGTGTATACTTTTATCGCCCCATTTTTGGACACACCTGATCTCAAATAAAACGTAACATAAGGACACCATGACAGTACTGCACAACCTCTACAGTCTCAGTCTCTCGTTACAGGGAAATTTGGCAAAAGGAGATTTTTAAAACTGTTTAGCTAACGGTGATGGACACACCTGTTGGACAGTTAAAGCAGGATTACCCCATGGAGGATGCATGACAGGTCAGTTGCACACAAAACGGGGAAATGCTATCCCACCTAATACATCTGCAAGTACAGACAGCAGGGGAAAAAAAAGTTTTACCCTACGCAGAAACATCACACTGGCTTTATCCAATCCCCTGTGGTGTTTTACTTCCTGAACTGATGAGATACTAACAGCAGGACCACCTGCTGTCCCGTTGAGCTCGGCTGCAGCATTAAGCCAGGATGCTGTTATTGGGGATATTTTTGGTGCCCACTTGTCTACATTCTGACGGGATTCTACACTGATTAGTCACGCTCCCTCTTCCTCTTCCTGTTTCATTCCTTCTCACCCAACTCCTCTTTCACTCGATACCGATCACAACTTTTCATTTCTATTTGAATCACTTGACCCTTAAATATAAGGTATAAGGATTTTTATTTTTTATAAACATGAAATTCCTTTCACCCATATCAGTCTGTTGGCCTGGGTTTCCGGGAAATTATTTATTAGTCAGAGCTCTAGGGTTTATCTGTTAGGGATCATCTTGACTCCTACCTTTTTCTTGTGCTTCTGCTGCTGTTCCATTTCCTTGTCTACAAGGACACTGCTGCTCCCGGCATCACTGTTGATACTACAGTTGATATGACCGCAGCTTCATGTGCTCATCACAACAAAATTGCTTCCTCTTTTCTCTTCACACTCCATGTCTTTGATCTGAAACGTATGGAAGAAATGAGAACGTGTGAGAGACAATAAGAGCAGGGAATATATAGGTATGAAGTTCTGAGGACTGTATTGGTACTGTTTGTGTCTGGCTCTGTGCTAAATATTTTATATTAAAGAGCAATGGCACCACCCAGAGGATTTTTTGTGACAAAAGAATTGTGTTCTATTCATGCATCATATAGAACCACAACAACAATATTTATAAAATTATTAAAAATAATAATAATAATATAATAATGATAATAATGTGCACCAAAAACAAAAAAAAACATTAGAAAAAATTAGAAAACTGTCGTTACTGCAGGACATTTCCGACAGAGGGCGGTCATTACACATGTTGTTCATATGTGTTTAATACAATTGCTGTATAAATCGACAGATGGTACTTTCTTGTACGAATCTTTATTTTTATTTAATTTTATTTTCAAACTAAAGCATTTTTATAAATAAAAATATATAATATTTTTTTAAAACTATATTATTGAAAGTCGCGGAGTGTTTGTGAGGGTGTTTACGGGCAGTGGTATAAAACATCCCTGTTGTGTAGAATTACAGTATCTGAATATATTGTGAATTTTAGGAGGTTATTCAATACTAAACTTTAGACAACAACAATTGTGTTTTTAAGTTAAATTATTTGTTTTCCCATTCTTCTTAGAACATAAATGCACACTTTTAGGTATAACCCAAATTAACTAATTCCGCTTAAGAAAGCCTGTTACAGTTCTGCAAACATTAGCATTTTTATCTGACACCTGTAAGTTACATGGTGCTGCGTTAGCAACAAGTTAGCCCCGCAAAATTCACCCCATTGTCAAATATGCGTTTTCATATAACACCTCTTGGAAATAGTAATAAAATAATGTAACATAAACAATATATAAAAGTTAGGAAACATTAGACGCTGTACCTGATATAAGGTGGTCGTTGCATAACGGGTCCCACCGGTCCGGGTTTTTTCTGGTCGCTTCTGGCTTGTTTTATTGCGTTTATCCACTTTTGTCGCCTTTCAGTATCTTGTTAAATGCCTGTCCCTTCGCTCGTCCTCCCGGGGCACACAGCTATCCACCACACTTTATTTATTTATTTATTTTATTTATTTCTGTTTATTCAACTTTACCTGCGACTTCCCTGCCAATTTCGCGGGGGTTTGCTAACGAGTGACGCATTACGGAATGTGTGACGTCAACACCCGGAAGGGAATCACTGGGTGTTGTGAATGTAAGTCACTATAAACTTAATTCAACTCGTTCAAAATTACGTGCTTTATTGTACTTACTACTTAATATGCAACATTTTAGTATTATAAAATTTAGTATTCTAAAAAAAAATCTAATTAAATTTTGGTTAATATGGTTAATATTTTGCTATTAACTATTAACAAATTGAAAATGTTAAAATCTCACGTCGTCATTGAAGCAGATTGTATGGCCTTTGACAAATGGAATCTAATGTTAATTGTACACCATTAAAACATAAAGAAAACATTGAAAATATTTAAACATTTACAGACAGCATGGCTGAGCATAGAGTTTAGTTTAGTTTTTTTTATCAGGCTTTGGTAAAAAGGTTTACAAAATACGTTTTATATTTTTCTAAAACTTCCTGAAAATGTTAATATTAAACATTTTTGTTGTTTTACTTTACCATTTTTGGATTACAAAATGCACAAAGAGACTAAATAACTAGTAAAGTGCAGAGAGGGTACTGTAAGGACACATAGGGACAATTGTAGGCTTGAACAGGTGTAACCACTAGAAACGGCAGAGAAGTCCCCTCTGACGTGCTTTGTTCGTCCAGTCATGTGTTGAGGACAGTTGGACATGACAGACACTTTGTGTGCAAACAGCAGCCTGGCCAAAACAGAGAACTCCCAGAAGATGAAACAGACTGTCACGTTCTACTGCCAGAAAAAAACATATCCCACCTTCATTTTTTACTTATTTCTTTTCAAATGTTTTTAGATTTCATTATAAAAAAAAGAATTGTTATATTGCAGTGGTTTCAAAAACAAACAATCAATTTGTCACCTATTTTCTATTAGTATTCATCAAATGATACTTGCCCCTTTAGGTCCAAACAGATCGTCTAGCGTCCATCAGTCAGTCATCGGCCTCAGCCATGATAAGACCAGGTGTACAACTGCAGGACTGAAACACAATACATGTAAACACTACAGGTACAGCACCATAGTGTTGTTGTTTTTTATTCAGGTTTGAAAGAGATTGAAAGCTCAACTCAAGAAGGAAAGAACATAAAAGAACTACTGGAACACCAAGGTGTAAAAGTGGTCAAGACTAAGTTTTCCTTTTTCACCCATCTGCTTCAGTGACTTCTTACAACATGGTGCAGGTGTAACACTATTGGCTGGAGACAAACTACTAATTTGTGTTCAAACAAATCTCAAAAGTAAGTTGTTTTCTTTTTAAAACATATAAAGAGATTAAAACTCACCCACTCTCTTTGTGATTGTTTCTTTTTTTTCCCGTAGATCTCTAAATATTGGTCTCAGGGGGGAAAAAAGTCAGTTATAGGATTTAAATATTCTTAACAAAGGGTTTTGTATCTCAAGTCAAATCCTAAAATGAAGAAAACAACATCTTAACATATGACAAAACTGACAAACTCACAGGAAGTTTTTTTTTTTTTTTTTCATTTTAAATGTACCGGTCAACTCCAAAAGACGGTAAAATAAATTAAACAATTGTGTTTGAAAAGTACATATCTTTTGATATGTAATTTTTTTTGACACAAAAATACATTACAACAACATGTTAAGAAACAAAAACTTGGAAACATTGAACAATAACCTGAGTTGGAAAATAAACATTGTGGTCACACAATCAAAAACCTATTTTTCATGTGCTTATGTTTTACATAAGTGGAAAAGTTCACATGTAAACTTGTATTTTTCTGCACATTCCATAGACGGGCGCAGCACTAGCTACGAAGAGAGATGCTTTTGAAAGGACACCGAGGCAGGGAACAGCGGAAAATTGCGGGAACACTATTGCAGTGGACAGATGGGCCGTAGCAGGTGACAGGCAGCATGTGACTGGGAAAGTGCAGGGCACAGATGTCAAGAAGCAAGGGAATCTGTACAAAGGTGCAGTTCATACAAAAAGTTTGTTTTCTTTGTCTTTAGTTCCCGCATCATATCTCGATTTGAGCTTCTTTGGCAGGCGACGGCTCCTTCAGTGGGCCCGAGATGGTGTAAAACCTGCTGGAGAAATTAGGATATAAAAAATAGTGAAAAAACATCATTTGTCTTTTTTTTTGTTTTTTTGTCTGTTTTATATCAATCATTAAAAAATACGTAGCATTGCTCATATCCTGGCACTTAGCAGCCAGATTGGGTTGCCTAATCCCATTACTGTCACTTTACAGCGCAGCTAATAGCTTACCTTGACCTTCTGAAATGCAGGCGTTTCTTCAGAGAACAGACTTTTGTGCAGGAATTTTTCATGTCCACGAGCTGGTAGATGATGGGGTTGTACATGGCCGAAGACTTGGCCAGCAGGGTGGGAATGACCGAGACAGATATGGGCACTGTGTCTGGCTCGCCAAATGCGGACACCACTGATACCACCGCGTATGGGATCCAGGCTATCAAGAAGCCCGCACAGATCAGCATCGCCACCTTGAGGGGTAGATGACAGAAATGTATATTCATACATATATGTGTATATATGTTTTGTCTGCATATATGTATACATACATATATAAAAGCAGATATGTGTACATATTTTGCAATTACAGCCCCTTAGGCTACAGACAGGTGGCAGTGTGTGACGGTGTGAGTATCTGTCTGAACAACTACGGTAGAATGCAGAGCATTTACCATAAATCTGCAATTTATATCGAGGGCACTGACGTGAACAAACATATTGAAAACAATCCAGACTTCACTGCATTGTTAACTGTAATGTGAATATTACAAGATGAACAAAAAGACCTCCTTAAGGCTGTTAAATTTGGCCAGTCTCTCATTAAGAATCCCAAAATGGAATTTTCCTGTTTATTAACTGTCATCCCTGTTTTCAATGACAGTTAGTTTCCCTATGTTTTGGTTCTGCACACATGCACACCAGCCAATCACTGCCTGTAAAACCACATTAAATTAATCACACAAGAGATAATAATAATAATAAGTTCATTATTTCTGCTGCGTCTCTTTCTCTAAACCCACGTTTGTAACTACTCACACACCTTTGTGAGTTTCATCTCCAGGTTGTGACTATTTGAGATGCGGGCGTCAAAGTGTGACATCTCCTTGGCAGTAGACTTGACTTTGAAGATGATCATGACATAAGAAAAGACAATGACGCCCGTGGGGAGGACGAGACAGAAGAACAGGATGGACAAGACAAAGCTCTGACCAGACACGGATGCCTGTGCCAGCCACCAGTCCAAAGTGCATGAAGTCCCAAAGGGCTCTGGGGCGTAGTTTCCCCAACCCACCAGCGGCATGGTGGCCCAGAAGCCCGCATACACCCATACAAATATGACACAGAGGAAGGCGTGTTGGCGCTTCAGCCATTTACCTGAGGGTTAAAAAAAACAGAGCAGTGAGAGACATGGACGTACTCCTGGGTTTAAGCCACGATCAGCAAGTAAATCCATTCATATTAAGCCACGATCAGCAAGTAAATCCATCCATATATTTCTTTCTATCCTCTATCTATCTATCTATCTATCTATCCATCTATCTATCGATCTATCTATCTATCTATCTATCCATCCATCATCCATCCATCCATCCATCTATCCATCCATCCATCTATCTATCTATCTATCTATCCATCTATCTATCGATCTATCTATCTATCTATCTATCTATCTATCCATCTATCTATCGATCTATCTATCTATCTATCTATCTATCCATCTATCTATCGATCTATCTATCTATCTATCTATCTGTCTGTCCGTCTGTCTATCTATCTATCTATCATCTAACTATCTATCCACCCATCCATCATCCATCCATCCATCCATCCATCACTTCCATCTATCTATCCACAACAACTAAATGTTGTTTTCTCCTTTCTAAATATTGATAATAAATAAAGTGACAGCCGACTTTGACAATTGGCACGATACATTAAGTTCTATATTTTTGGAACAGTACCATATTGTAGGTGACAGATTTTAAGGTAGCGGTCCAAGCTGACCATGGTCATTGTGATGAGGCTCCCGCATCCAAAGAAGAACCCCGCCCAGCCATAGATCTGACAGCCTTCCCAGCCGAACAACCAGCGATGGTACAAACTACATATAATGAAAAATGGCTTTCCGGTAACTGCAAAACAGAGCAGGGGGAAGCAAAGACGGGTAGGTGGGAAGGATTAAAAAAAGAAGGGTAGAAAACCAGGGAGGAGGGAAGAAAGGAGGGAAGAAGGGAAGGAAAAGTTGGGAGGAGGAAGATGCATTAAAACGAATGTTCTTCATAACTCATTTCAACAAAGAAATGAAAAAGTGACAAAACTTTATCTTTCATTTGAGGTAGACCAGAGTTTCCTATAGTTGGGGGCAGGCCCAGAGTTTTTTATTATTAAATATTATTAAATTTGTTTTTTTGTGATTTGATTGTTTTTTTCCTGAGGGAAAATCAGTGAATTGTGATTATAATTTACAGTGTTTTATACTATAGATGAGTTTTAAAGCAATAGCAGTGAATGGGGAGGTCTTAAAAAAAACTATATACTGTATATAATAATAATAACAATAACTATTATTATTAATATTATTATTATTATATTCGCTACAGCTTTTTTACAACTATAGAGGGAGCTCTTTTTCATAACAAACTCATTTATGACAAGATGCATGTATTTGCCACCCATATTGGTTTTCAATTTCCCTAACACTTTTTTCTATTACAAACAATATATTGTGAGAGAGCTACACATTATATCAGAGCCAGAGAGGCAAAGTGACTCTATGAATAATTTATTTACCTCTTCCGCAGAACACAGTGAATAAATAAACCAATCAATTATTGTTTGCTGTGAATAGGTAAGTGTTGTGGGTTATTCCCAATATGAAGGTCTGGGGAAGTGAGCCTATAGATTAAAGCACCTCCAGCAATACAGCATATACTGCAGCATATACAGATGTCAAGTGGGCTGAACCAGTACAATCATAACATAATTACCTATAACTAGCAATAAGTCCACGTTTTACCCCTTTGTTTTCATGCAAACAAGTGCAGGTATATTAGATATTTATCACTTTTTCATATTGAATGAATATTAATATTTTTTACAAAAAATATCCTTAGCACAAAGTGGGGTTTTTTTGTGTGTTTTAAATTCACCAAGCAGGCCGGATTTGACTTCCTAGTGGGCCGGTTTTGGCCCGCAGGCCATATGTTTGACACCCATGGTTTAAAGGTTTGGGTTTTTTAAAATGTCTAATTTTTTTTTGTTTATTTAACAATAAAATACATTTAAAAAAATACAAATTTGAATAATAAAAAGTAATTCAGTACCTGAAATGCCAAAATCAAAAACTGCTAAATTAACCGTCATCAGCTCCATAGGCTTTAACTTGGTCCTGCGCTTGATGGTCATATAAATGACGTAGCCATTTCCTGTTGCTGATAAGATTCCTGAAAGAGGAAGAGAAACACCATTTTAGAAGAAACAATATAAACACACACACACTGGTGGGTCTGCACCAAGTGAATTTCGATGTGGCGAAAAAAGATTTGAATAAAATGTAATCTGTAAAAAATTACACACAAATTTAAAATTGAACTTAACCACACAATTTTGATCTATACTCTACACATTACACATTATTCATTATAAAATGGATATTCGTGTATAAAATTCTTGAGATCAAAGGACATGCATGTTTTACTTTTGAACTGTGCACATACATATCAGTACATAAATTACTGCTGTACCACATACAGAGATAAGTTCCAAGAGACGGAGGTGGATGTAGTATTTTACATGTACAGTATGACATACCCCCTGGTGCTCACCCCCGGGCGTCATTTCTGATCTCAGTAGCGCTCAGTTCACATGAGTCCGAAACGCACATGAAACAGATTTATATATTTCTGGCTAAGACACAGGCACCACTTTTCAGTTCTTTAATAAAAACTGCTCATGGTATCATACGATATGATACAACCCAGTAATAATACCTCTGAAGTACATGTATAAACAGCAGCGGTGAAACAACGTGTAGTGCATTACAACAAAATAAGACAAAAAAATACAAGAAAAATTAAAAGAAATTACTAATGTTATAGATATACTGTATATGTATGTATGTATTAAAAGCATTTCAAAACAAAGGACCAATGGCGGTCCTCCAAGCTGCGAACACACTGTGAATGGATTTACTGTAACTTGAATCAATTACATCTGCAATAAATGACCTTGACTGCAGGAAGGACATTGTCTTTCGATGTATTCATTAAGTATAGATCGTAAGATATTGACAAGAACATTCGTCTGATCGTGTGTAGCTGCAACAGTCCGACTCTAGGGATCTGTCATCGGTCAAAATGCATAATGAAGAAGAAAAAAACATCCTTAAGTCGCTCCAGAATGTAAGTCGCACCAGCCAGCTAGAGTGCCCTCTAGCGGTTGTGAGTGCGAAAATAACGAACATTTGAAATATATAAGTTGAGTATAAGTCACAAACCCAACCAAAGGATGAAAAAAAGTGCGAAAGTAAAACTTATAGTCTGGAAATAATAGTCTGGAATTAATCAAGGTTGCTTAATTTTCCGAAGGGAACTCCCAAGGGAAATAAAGTTCTATTTATCTATCTATCTAAACATAAGGCTCAGGATTTGTATTTCCATGCAAGGCACCACAGTCATATAACTGCCCTCAAAGTCAATCATCGTCCAGTCTAAATGCTCCACTTGGCAGATACGGGTATCAGTAAATAGATGAACAAGAAGATTTCAAAGAAGATTGGCTTTTTTTTTTTTTTTAACCTTACCTATGATGCTGATGTAAACTGCCGCAGCGATATCCGCCTCTTTTGAGAGTCTTGATGCGAAGGGGTCTCCACGAAGCATATGATGAGAGGCGTAAGAGGGCCACGTCTCATTTCCCATCACCGCCATCAGTGGAGGTTATCCTGTAGGGTGAAGCAAGTGGCTGTGATAGTCTTATTACAGTAATTCCAACGGGCAACAGCGTTATGCATGCGTCAATGTTACAACATAACAACCACAGGTCCTTGGTCCTTTGTCAACAATCAGCTGTTTACCCAAACAGTGGAGGAAATAATGTTTCTCAACCACATGACAGCAGCTCACTGCATGTAGGCCGGCTGAAGTCAACAACAATAGGTAATGGATTTTAAAGAATGGAGATATAATCGATTTTAAAGGCCACATGTTTAGGACTAAGGAGAATCTACAGTAGCTTCCTGAATGTCCTCTGTGTCAAGAGAAGTCTTCAATCAAGATTAAAATACAACACGGATGAAGTTTGTCCTCTCTGGGCTGGGCTAGTAAAACATTGAGACATCCAGCATGAAAGCGCGTCAGTGAAATCATGGAAGACTGGCTACAAAGGGAACACATCAGATGCTTCTCAAATCAGTTACGCACGTTAAACTTAGTCGTGATTCACATGAAACAGTTCCCTGTTGAAAAGAGAGAGAGAGAGAAAAAAAAATATCCTCAGGGTAAAATGATTCAGCAAAATGCACTGAATAAACTTTGGGTCTTCATTAATCCAAGATGGTTTTTTAAAATGTTGTTGTACCCGCCGTTTAAATGACAATAAAGAATGACAAAAACTGGATAGTCCAAGTGGGGCCGTTACAATGACAATAAAGAATGAGAAAAACTGGATAGAACTGGTTACCGTATTTTCTGGACTAGAAGTCGCTGAAGTATATGTCGCACCAGCCAAAAAATGCATAATGAAGAAAAAACAAACAAACATATATGGGTTGCTCTGGAGTATAAGTTGCATCAGTGCCCTCTAGTGGCTGTCAGTGTGAAAATAATGAACATGCAAATTTTCAGTGGTACTGGAGTAGCAGATACTGGTATACAAGCTTAAAGTGCCCCCTAGCGGCTGTTACTGTGAAAATAACCAACATATGAAATTATGTTTTTTAATATATATATATAAGTCGCACCTGAAAATACGGTACTACATGTCACAAGGAGTTGTTGATGAGATGTTTCTTATTAGGACGAGCTCACTTGTAATACCTTGTTGTGCTAAAT
The DNA here is from genome assembly GCF_000523025.1 of Cynoglossus semilaevis. Taxonomy (NCBI): domain Eukaryota; kingdom Metazoa; phylum Chordata; class Actinopteri; order Pleuronectiformes; family Cynoglossidae; genus Cynoglossus; species Cynoglossus semilaevis. The sequence continues at coordinate 245,484 of NW_007585116.1, read as the reverse complement.
GCATGTCAAACGGACACATACAAATTCACACACATTTACACACGCAACGCTGAAATACATTAATTAATTGTTAATTGATTGTCAGTTATACTGACACTCAGAAAAGCATGTTTTATACACAGCGTACAGTATATTATAACTACAACTGCACAGTCACTGTAAAAGAGACGTTTCCACTGAACCATAGACATAAACACATGTTCAATGTGTTTGTGATTAATGTTTTTCAATTGTCAAAAAACAGTTAACTGGTCCTTTAAAATAAGCCGTTGACTATACGTATGAAAATTCTATTTGTCACGCATGCAATGTTCAGGAACATTACTGACTAAATCATGTCTCCTATAGAAACACATTCATTTATATTACTTATGTTATAGCAGTGGCTGATAAAAAAAGAAAATAAAAAAGAAATTGAAAATAAGAAAAAAATAAGAAATAAGTAAAAAAATACAAATTTTATGTTCTGATTAGATTAATGTAATGGTGGCACGATGCTACTAGGACGCTGCTAATAAAGTTGCATACACAGTGGCTTAACATGTATTATTATATTAACCACACCACTTTTTTATGCCCATTGTATCAATTTATTCAGTTGTATTTTTCTGCAGCACCTTAGAAACTGGTCCAATGCGCAAAAAAGGGTTGGGGATCGCTGTTTTTAAATGATCAAATGACATCAAAAAAAAAAAAAGATTTCTTCCAGGTAGCACCTACTTGCAACAATTTGTTCTTTTCCATTTTCTTTTTTCACTGAAACTTCGACATATTTGACCATGAATCCTGCCTCCTGAAGAGGAAACACGGTGAACCATTACTACGCTCCATTTATCTCGCTCCCTTGGCTGCAGAGCATGTGAGTACATCCAGTTTATGGCTTAATTCGTAAGCTAAACCACAGACAGGATATCAAGGTGATGTATTACATAGGAATGTTGATGTACTGAAATGACGACAGCCAGACGTCAGAAGAACGGTGTTGCACATAAACCTTTTCTGGTAAAAAAGATGTACTGAAATGACGACAGCCAGACGAAGAATCATGTTTTTCACTGACTTATTACGAAGACAAATCTTTATATCGCTGATGCACTGCGTCATACTAAGAAGAATGGTGTTGCACATAAACCTTTTCTGGCAAAAATTATATAACATTTACTGAATTCGCACTGTAGAAACATGAGAACAATAATGTGGAAAAAATGTAGTTTAAACTGCTTTTAAAGTTCGTCACAAATATAGACGCTTCGTATATAAGTTCATCCAATTGATATTGATGAAACGAACACAACAACACCATGAAAAACCCGTGTCCTCGGGGAAAAAAAATTCCTCCCTCTACTTCGATGTGTCGAAACTTCTTTTTTCTCCCTACTGTACCCTCACCCGTCTAACAACAGTGCAAAATCAGGCCCAGCTACGACTGGTACTTCAACGGTGCGGCATACACAGTACAATCGCTTTGAAATTCTAATCAGAGTGCTGCGCAGCACAACAGATGGTACGTCAACAGACGAAGGGTCAAAGAGATCTGCTCTCAAAAGTCAACACGACTCATTATGTAAAGAATCATTTCCACATTTGTAAATGGTTTTCCTTCTGTCTAATCTCACATCTTCGTTCCATGTCCAGTTTCCATGCTCCTCCTCTGCATATCCTTACAGTGTCTGCAGAGATGAGGATCTGCTCTTCCCCCTACTGTTTGTCTTCTCTCTGACAATTGTTTGACCAAGTCTTCACCTCTGTTTATCAACAATCTGCCAATCGGCCAATCTGACTAGGACACATGCAACCCGGATACATCGGGCTTAAACAAGCAAGAGGTGAGGCATAGATCCTGGTTTCGTCTACACACATGATTTAACTCGGACCTGATGAAATATTTAAAGCAGACAATGGAACACTCCTCCACAAGATTCAAAGAATCTGTCAACTTCAGTAAGATTCTATATCTATATCTAAGCACTTAAAAGATAGGATTCTTCTTCTTCTTATGATGAGTCAAAAAGTTTACCCAACCCTGGTCTGGCAGAAACATCTCTCCTGACGGATCTGCTGTGGTTCAACCACTGGCTATGATTAGCAAGTTATCATTGAGTACATGGCCTGAAGTAAAAATGAATAAGCATGAATAAACAGAAAGCCAAGTGTTCGTGGGAATTGATTTGAAGGCCTCAAGAGTATTTTTATACTCTTGAGTGCTTTCCGCAACAGCTTGTGGGTTTGTGCGTGAGACACCAAGCAAAACTGTAGTAGCTACAGAGATGAAACGCTATTACTTATAATTTACGACACTCATCACAAAACTTTTCAAACTAAAAAAAAGTGAGAGGCAGGAGAAATAAGCCTTGGTCTCAGTTTGATGTCACGTAGATCTAATACCGTAATTTCCACAAGTGCAACTTAATATAGGCTGCACAAATCTCTAATGACTCCAATGGACCTGTCTTAGCAACGAGAGTTGCTAGAGCTAGTACAATGTCAGCAATTGACTTATTGTGATAGAATGATCAGATGTGGTATAAACTTGGATGTGGATTTTCAGCCTTAAAATCACCTCACAAAAGAGCTGTTCTTCACAGAATCATATTTGTCCATGCACATTCCCTCAGGGAGAAACACGCAGTAACAGCTGAGGAAGATGAGGTAGTTTGGAAAAAACATTTCTCTATATCTGTGAATGTCCTTGGAAGTGATCGATGCAGGTAATGACATAGAGCTTGTGATTAAGTGTTTGCTCGTTTGTCTATTTGACTGATCCAGTGAAAAGTATCCTTGTTTTATATCTTTTTTCTTTTCTGGTACTGTAGTTTCCCAGGGCTGCGTTACACAACCATCATCTGCACCAGAGACCTTCTTTAATGTCTATGGTCAGTCCTCACTATCTACCTTAGCACTATCCTAAGCAGATCCTAGGGGTGGCTCGATCTGATACTCATGGGTGTCGGTCTGATATTGGTAAAAAAAAACATCAACAAAAACAACTATAGCCTGTCCAGTCCACTACCTAAACCCAAATGTCAGACATTTGCACATCTGTAAATACTCCATAATATGTTCATAAATGGTTCTGATGTTGATTAATATCATCATCATGTCATCTCTGGTCAAACCAAATAAAGGCTTTTAAGCTCCGGCGGGCCATACATAATGACTTAGTGAACCGCATTTGGCCCCCGGGCCCTTATGCCCTTGTGTTTGACACGTGATTTAAGGGCCTAAATTGAAAGATTTGAATAAACTCTCTTCAGGTGATCAATAAAGTAATTTCTAAAAAGTAAAAGCTACAAAAATGTATCCACATAAATTAATGTTGTTATTATTGATAATAATAATATTACTATTCTTTTATCATTGGGGCACTGTTATGTTGACTTCATATGGGTTGCGGTATGGCATTCACCTTATTGCAAGGTCTTAATCCTGAATATTACCATGAAGTGTTTAATTAAATGAAATGTTATTTTTACTGATAAGTTAAACAACAACCACAATAATTCATTACATGTAGCAGTATTATGAGTTTTGGTGGAGGCGACTCTTTGGTCTTTGGAACCTCACAGCTTGTTTGGCCAACCACATGTTCTCAATGGCCCCTCGGGGGTCGGGGGGGTGAAGAACATAGAGGTTTAAGTGACTTCTGTTTGAACTGAGAACATAGCTGTTAAAGTCATATTTATAGCGAACAACCCTTGAGCTTTAATATTGTTAAGGTTCTATTAATAAGGCAGTACAGCAGCAGTGTGGGGATTCCCTATGCTCTTCTCACAGTACACGTAGTACTGTGTGTTTATCACGCAGTAAGAATCCCATTGACGGGAAAACCTCATGGAATCTTGTTTTTTGACCTTAAAGCAGACCTTAGTCGTGTGCATTAAGATTTAAATTGTGTCTTTTTCTTAGACGTTTACAGCTTCTTAAACAGTGCCAGACCTGACGGTCGTAATCTGTAAGTAAATTCTAGATGAAAAAAAAAAAAATTTGTCCTTGGAGGAAAAATACATAGTTAGTGTTGCGATTTAATTATAATATATATTTAGTAAGTATATATGTATATTCAAATATATAAATGTATATATATAAATAAGTATATATATTTATATATTTATATACAAATATATATATATATATATATATACCTAAATATATGTTGACACAAAATCGATATTTAACAAAATAAACAAATACAGATTTTTTTTTTCTTTTTTTTGTAAATCAGTGGGACACTGATTACACGATAATCACAGGCGATTTCAACGGAATTTCAAAAATCCATCCACGCTATGTTGAAAACAAAAAAAAAAAAGAACAGTGGCTTGAATGGCGTAAAAAATCCTTATATTTCACATATTTCAATATATTTTGTTAATTATAAAACAATTCAAATTAATAAATGAAAACGTACAGCTTAAGACAACTAAGTCAAATAGCCCATTAAAAACAAACAATCTAGTTTTGCTGATTGTTACATCTCGGAGCACATTCAGATTATTTTTTTAAAAAAGGCATAAGAATTAATGTGTACTTCATCACTCACCTTCAAAATATAATTAATCGTCCGGGGAAAAAAACAGTTTAAATCCTGTTCGGTGTAACGTCTCAACCTGTTATGAAGGAATCCGTGCGACTGAACTGACTAGACTGTGGCTGTCTCTCTCTCTCTCTCTCTCTCTCTCTCTCTTGCCCTCCTCCCTTCTCCCTCTCCCTCCTCCCTCCTCCCTCCTTCCTTCTCCCTCCTTTCTCCCTCCTTCTCCTCCCGTCATCCTCAACTCTTGGCTTATTTCTTCTCTTTCAAATGTCATTTCTGTCAACTCAGTTAATTGACTGCTGTTGTGACTTTTAACAGCCTCGTTGAAGAGGGAGTAGCGCGGCTATAACGTGTTGACTACAAGCCTGTTAAAAAAACCACGGCTCTGTTCGCGCCTCTGCCTACGTCAGTAATGACTACGTCACTGAAGATCAATCGATATCGGTAAGTTTAAGCACTCAGTAACTCACTCATTAAAAATAGATTAGTGCGCAGTCATTGTGTCCCGATTGAACAATAACGACGTTTTCATTTGATATCTTACCACTGGAGAATTGCACTCTAATTGAATGGAATTAGCATATTTTTTAGCTTATTTTTTAGTGTTTATTATCCACAGTACTTTCCTTATCTCATTTTTATGTTTTTGTTTTTTTTTTCACACCTAGAAGTACGCGAGCTGCCACTAGGGGTTGCGCAAGATGTAAAGAGGAAAAAAATGTTATGGCGGTTTGTAGTGTTTTTTTGTTTTTGTTTTTGTTTTTGTTTTTGTTTTTGTTTTTGTTTTTGTTTTGTTTTGTTTGTTTTTGTTTTGTTTTTTAAGTTGCATAACTACTCATTTCTTTTGTGAGATTTTAAATCAAAAGCTGAATTTTTAATAAATAAATAAATGGAGGCTCTATGTGTGTCTACTGGTCATTTGAGAATGATTAAAATATAAAATAAATAAATTTGTGTCTACTGGTCATTTGAGAATGATTAAACTATAAAATAAATACATTTGTATTTACTATATTAATCTCATATTTGGGAAATTGTTGCGTTAGCAGCAGATATGCTGTTAACAAGCTGCCCCCAGCAGGCGCCAAGCATGTGGTTCCTCTGGGTATCGAACCCAGGATTAGCTGCATTGCTGTGTGTTTTTTTTAGGTTGTTTGTTGTTTACGTTGTTCTCTTTCTCCGTAAATGTCATTGTAATTCATCAAGAAATGTGACTGGTAGGGTTTGCTGTACACACAGTCAGCGGTAAGAGCATTATAGATTATTGGCCACACTAGCTTTTCAAATAAACTCTGACCTTATGGTGTTTGTACGTTCTACCTGGTTTCTGATACGTTCTTCCCTTTGCCCTTAGCGACAGCAGTATCAACACCTTAGATTATGTCATATTGGCTTTCTAGCTCTCACTCCTTAAACACACACACACAAAGACATGCATAGGAAGTTCTCAGCAGCACCAGCTCACCAGGAATATAACTCATTAGCTGTGTATATCCTAGCAACAACTGAGCTTCACTTCCTGTAAAAAATATCCTGTCTTCTAAATAATTCAACTGCACTACACTCACTAACATCTGAAGAGAGCACTCGATATTATACTTTATACTTACGCGCTTACATATCGAAGTATTTCAGTACTCTGTCGTTAGGTTAGAATGTTACTGTGTAAACACTGAACAAAAAACTGAGTACACTGTGATGGAATGTAGCCAGGATTGGAATATCTATACACGGCTAAACTTTAGAAGAAAGAAAAAAAAAAACTATCAGAAATGATGTATTTTAACGTTTTGCTGTAATTTTGCACAAGACACGTAGTTACAGTGTGTAATGTCCTGTAATATTCTTTGTCCTTTTTTTTGGTATGCTAACTTTAGCGTTATCTGACAAAGTACTCAAGTAAAAAAGCATGAAAATAAACTTCCGGCAGATGTTTTGCTTACATCTGTCACTACTGCGACTGTACAAACAAAGCTGCCACGGGCTTTTTAGAGCATTCCATTAATAAGAGAATGAAGGTTAAGCTTGTAATAACAAGTGGTAAGATGAGGTCATTCTTTAACATGACTCTCCAATGCGAGACCTATCGACCTCCAAGAAATACCATACAATCAGTCAATTCCACTGAAGAAGAGCCTTCATATGATTTTTATGTAACTTCCTTTTCAAGGTCTTTCTAACGCTGCGTTTCCCACCGTAGATGATAAAGAGAAGAATGAACGTGATGACCTAGGACCCTTCTGTGATTTCCTGGGATCTTCAAGCCATGTTCTTGTTTTCAAAAGCCATCTTGGTTTTGATGGCTTCACGCTTTTACACGCCAACACCTCACTGAACAAAATACACCGAAGGTTTGTCTTTTTTTTAATCAAAAATACGAGAACATTTCATGTGTTTACCATGCTCAGTTAGCATATGTAGAACGAGTTTGTGTGTCTTGCTTGCACTACTCGGTTATTATCGCCACCTACTGTTGAGGTCTGGCGACGGCTGGCCTGGTTTCTGCTCTGTGAATACAGGCGGTTACGTTAGCGTTCTGTTCCGACGGTGCGACGTAGTCACTCACCCACACTAACACATCGTAAGCTAGGCTATAAGAAACCTCCGAATGTGACACAACCCAGTGTAAGGTGCCAAATGGCGATCGTATAGCACCGCGTGATGACGTGTTCGTCCGCTAGTCTCCATTGTTTTAATACGCTGTCTGTTTACATTACTGACATCACAGCTTGGTAAACAACCTGTGTAAAATGGAGAAGGGTGGACTGTCTCATAAAAAATACATTTCTGTACGTGTTCCGACACTCGTCCTGAGTCGATTGTATTAACGGTGCATTTGTGAGTGGTTTTTCCTTGGTGCTGGCTGACACCTTTTATCACATGAATTCACAGGAGACTCCACACAGATGCCACACAGCACCATAGTCTCTTTTTCCCTCACTTTACCTACTCTAACAACACCCTTGATGGAATACTCTAAAGTGTCAGCCACGGGTCAACAACACATGGAGCGAAATCATTAGGAACTCACGGCAGAATGAGAAGGAGTGCACAAAAAGTTTGTTTTCCTAAATCGAGGAAATTATTTGAGTTGACGTTTTATGAGGCAAAAAAGCTACACATTAGGAGAATAAACTAGTATGGGAATAAAGCAGTAACGTTATAAGAAAAAGTTTAGGAGAATACATTTGTAAGTTTACAAGAATACGGTCATATGTTCTTAGTTACCAAGAATAAAGTATTATGTTTAGATGTTGTTAAACTCATTTTGGTTCACAAAACGAATTATAGGTCAAGTGGGCCGGACGAAGCACAATCATAACATAATTACCTATAAATAACAAGTCCATGTTTTTCTCCTTTGTTTTCATGCAAAGAAGTACAAGTATAATATATATTTATTGTTTTTCATTCATATTTAATATAGAGTTTTTTTTTGAATTAAATATAATTTTACAAAAAATATTTTAGTTAGTTTTTTTTTTGTAGTGTTTATGTATTAATCTTGTTTAATAAGTCATCAAGCGGGCCATGTTGAACACCCTAGTGGGCCTTCTTTTGGCCCGCGGGCCATATGTTTGACAACCCTGGTTTAGCCGATGTGTTTTTTCGGGGAAGAAGTTGGACAGATGTTTTTTTTAAAGAGTTGGATAGATGTTTTTTTTCCCATTTATTTTAATATTACAACTTTATTATCATCCATTTATAAGTCTATCCTAATAAATGTACTTATTTAAAGAGTTGGATAGATGTTTTTTTTCATTTATTTTAATATTACAACTTCATTATCATCCATTTCTAAGTCTATCCTCATAAATTTACAATTTTTTTTGCCTAAAGTTAAGACATTAATCTCGTAATAAAATAAAAAAAACATTCTCAGTGTGTGCCCTCACACCCTAATACTGTTGTGCAATTCAGAAAACCCAAGAAAAATCGAAATCATGAATGAATTATTATTCATTTCCCACAACAGCCCTCGGCGCAAATCGTTATGATTTCCATATTTAGGGCAGAAACAGTCTCTAGATGTAAATGGATGCTCACCGCTAGTCGCCAGTGCCAGTGCCAGTCATCAAAATGCATCAGCAAGGTCACCTCCAGGCAAACATACAGCCCACAATTTCATAAGGAGCTTGGAAATGACTGTGTGCACCCCCAGGCACACTGACCTCAACATTTTTGAGTGTTATTGGTTCATATGGAAGATGGCGAGGAACCAGCTTAAAATCACAGAAGATTTCAGGTTCATTCTGAAGAATGTGTGAAATGATTTACCTGTAATTTCCTTTAAACAACACTGTGGCCAGACCAATCAAAGCTTTTTTTTTCAAAGTCAAGTGTGATCACACTAAATATTGATTTGATTTAAGCGTCTTTGCGGTTTATTCGTCATCGGTAAATTTAGGAAGACAGAAAAAAAAACTTTAAGCGTCTTTGCGGTTTATTCGTCATCAGTAAATTTAGGAAGACGGAAAAAAAAACAAAAAAACTTCACACTTTTAACAGTGGAGTGCCCTTTCTTTTCACACCCTAAATGTTACACAGTAGACTGAAAATAGGTCACTTTATATTCCTTATTTAACAAAAAAAAAAAAAAAGCTTGCGCAACTTTACCCTTACACAGAGCAACTACCGGTACTCTTTCCTACTAACCTACAGATGAGAGACGTCTACCTGACCCCTGGACCTACGCTTGGTCAAGTGTGGCGGTAATTAGAGGAACAAAAGCAGCAAAAATATGAATAAAAGATTATGGTCTGATTATGGAGGACGTTTACGCGACAGCCAAGGTTTGAAGCTAACTGCTTAATTGGAGCCGTTAGATCTTCTGGAGAAAAGAGGCGATGACGGTGTCGGTGAACAAGTATGCAACAGTTTTGGATGGTGGATCTTTCTGATACGGTAGGTTTCCAGGGTTACCTGAGGTACGGACACAAAATTTTGCATGTCAACAAATACAAATAATTCGTTATGTGGCACTATGTGCGGAAGACGGCATTGTTCACAATTTATCTGCTTTATCTGATTCACTTTCTTTCATTTGTATTGTTTTTTTTTTGCGGAACTTTTTGCCCTAATTTGTGACTCCCAGGTGCAAGTCTGACTCTTTTAATGTTTCTATGTCTTAGGGCAGGGATGTCCAATGCAAACTTTGCATTGTTATTTCAGCATCTGCTAGGACTTCTTCAAGGACAGTTAGTAATAGTGAGCAAGTTACGAAAAATGTTGCCTCGCTAGCTTGTTAGCCGGGATGCTGCGAATAATTTTCTTGTCTGTGGTAAGAATAATTATTGTCACGGCAGGATTCATTCTTCCTGTGTTCACGTAAATCCCCTTATACCACAAATGTGATGCGCCAACTAGTGGCCTAGCATGTCATAGCAGTGTAGTGATGCGAGCCCCAACGGATTAAGTATATATATATATACACTGGGGTGTCTGTTTTTCTTTTATGTAATTTGTGCGATGTTTTCCCTGTTATTGCCAAGAGGCTCCACCATGCTGTACAATGGATAGCTACCTGCTGCAGGATTACAACGGTTCTTGACGTAAGTCAGCATGAACAGTAAATATAGGATCAGAAACCACAAGGCCAAAGTGCAGGGAAAGTGTATGCTAACAATGCATGGGGTCATGATTCCTGACAGCGGGACGGATTCAATCGTAATTCCTGTAGGGAACGTTGGCCTCGCGCCTGCTTTCAGGACAAAACATGTTTTTATTCAGAAGCAGATAAAGATCAGGAGAAAGGGGGCGATGGCTGATCTACTCACATGATGGAGCAGATGTCCCGCTTGCTGGACGCAAAGCACTACAGTCAGTCTCTCGGTTGTGGAGAAACAGGTGACGCAGGGTGCATTCGCGCACAGGCATATTAAAACAGAAGTATTATTTGAGTACATTTGGGCATCAGAGGAATGCATATTCAAAGACCAATGCTTTGAAACGTATGGCATTTGTTATTATATTATAATATTGTGCTTATTTCTTCATGCAACATAGCACTCTCTATACAAATCTACATTGGACAATTCTATACAGATGAATTGATTAACTCATTAACCTAGCTTGCGACTATGACTATAAAACACCTGGGAAGTTTAAACCTGATGTTTTCATCATCATCAGGAAATCAGATGTAATGGCTTTGAAACCAGCTGTCAAACATACGGCCCGTGGGCCAAAACTGGGCCGCCAGGAGGCTCAATCCGGCCCCGCTTAATGAATGTTGAAGGTTTAAAAAAAAAAGCACAAACACTTCATGTTATGAATATTTTTTTTTAACGTTCTAACGTGCAAAAAACTTAATCCAGAAGAGTGAGAACAACAGGCCAAACTTTTTCATGCAAGTTTGCTTCGGGGTGTAATAATCATCCTTTGAGCTGATCCCAGCGTGTTGACAGAACTCATTTACACCAGACCACGTTCACTACATGTTGGAAGGTGTTGGAACAGATGGTCCAAACAACGAGAGGGCGAGTAAAACATGTGTCTGTTTGTGTGAGGAAACACATTAAAGAGAACGCTTGGGGTGCGTTAGAAGAACTATCATTGTGTTGTGAAGTGTTTTTGTGCCACAAGTTATTAATTCATGTCCACAGCAGCCAGCTATTTCAGTTAAACTCCACCTGTGACTAAAAAAAGTTCTGAATCGACTGAAGCAAACAGATGTGATAATTAAACTGCATGTAACTTTTATATTGGCCTAGCCGCAAGTTCAGCGAGGCTAGTCACCTCGAAAATCTGCGATGACACTAATCCACACAGTCAGTGTGTATATGGATATGTAAATACATATATACACTTATTACATATATGTACATATATACATATATTTATGTATAAATATATGTATATATATTAATATATGTTCATTTATATATGTTGGAATCACAGAACAAGCCCTTCTAAATTTATGGGAGACGTTGACGCAACCATGAAAAAAACGTAGGTAGCATTAGGCTAAGGTTTAGTCGGTCAGCTCAGAAATCCTGATTGCAATCAGTGCGAGTCATGTCCTCTGTCCACGAAACGTGAGTGAAATCATTTAAGCTATGGCCGACATGGGGTCTCCACAGCACATCAGTCCTGAAAACATATAAACGACTTTCATGTTAGAAAACTCAAGTAATCAATTGGGTCGAGGAGTACACTCACTGATGCAAACAGGATTATATAAAAACATGTTTTTTTTAAACATGTATGGTCCTTGGGCAAAAGTGTAGGATGTCGGGCAGGTCCTGACCTGTCTATGGTTCAGATCAGCCAAGAGCAAATGAAGGCCCGGGGGCCGGATGCGGCCCGTTCAGCCATTTAATCCGGCCCACCAAACTTTTCCAAATTATATAATTTATTTATATTATCATTATACTAATGCCTTTTCCCTGCAATACCCACGTTTCCCCAATACATGACATGTAGAAAATGATAAAAGCATCTTAGCATTTTAGCTAAAAAACGCTCCATCTATCTGCCCCTGACCCGGCCCCCTGTGTTCAATTTTAGGACAATTGTGGCCCGCGGTTCAAAAAGTTTGACCACGCCTGGTTGAGATGTATCGACTATCGAAATTCCGACAGGACATAAGAACACCTTTCCCTTTAAAATGTTGCGTGTATAAACGCAGCATCATATGAGACCAAGTATGAGCACGGATTTACCACGGATTTCAGGTTAGCGCAAATTCTTTCATGTTTCTTCCATGATATGAATGTCAGCGATTTCACAGAATTAGCCTCACAGTTGGAGTTGGGATCATGTGCACAGCCCGACGTCTGCCCTACATGCCGGACGCTACTCTGAGTGATAACAACTAATCACGAAAAAAGAAAAGATCAAAAAAGTGGGATTCATGCCGCCTTATGTTGCTCCTTCAAGGTGTATTATCCAAACACCGCAGGAGGAATGTCCTGATTGGTTGTGCTGCACAGATGCAGACTTCACTGGCGGCTTGACAAACTGCACTTTTGGCTCGGTCTCTCCAACGATTCGGAGGGTTAGGGGTAATTTCCTCTGACTTTGACAACTGCTTCTACAAAGTAAAAAAAAAAAAAAATCCAAAACAAGTCATGTCTTTTGGGGTTTTTTAATATGTCTTATTAAAATGTTTTTTTATATTATTAATTTTATTATTAAAGTAATAAACACTGCTTTTGTGTCAGGAGATGTAATCACTCCAGTTTGGCCTGGGTCTCCCTCAGGGTCTACTCAGCTTGACACCTCTCCAGAGCAACTTCCAGACCTTAGATAACCTCTCTCAAAATGGGGGGGAAAAAAATTATCTATTATTAGCTACTCTAAGATGTCTGAGCTCAAACTCCTGTTCATCGAGTCGTGACCCACAGCTCGTAATCGGAAGTGAGAGTAGGAATGCAGCTAGATCAGGGGTCTCTAACCGTTTTCCCTCCAAGGCGTCCTACTTTTAAAAAATAAAAATGGCTGCCAGCTACTGATGTTGTGTAACGTTTATTTTTTGTCATATTTGGTATTAAAACAGCTCCTAAATTATAAAATATTGACACTTTAATTTTCTTTTCAATTAATAATATCATTATACAATCATTCTTTTTTTTTAATTCATTTTTTTTTTATCGAAAGATATCTATTTATAAAGACGAACAACCGACGTCATTACCTAATAAGAGCGCATCATAAAATGTGTCCCTACGCTAAACGTCCCTTGTGGAACATGAATAAAATAGATAACTTTCGATAGAAGAAAACCAAATAAAAAAAAAACAAAAACAAAAGTTAATATGATAATATCGATTGAAAACAGGCAAAGTCGCAACCTTTAATAATTTGTCACTGTTTAAAACCTGTGTAGCTAAAACAGCTAAGTTCGCTAATGCACACCGTGAATTTCTATCTGTTATGGCGATTGTCAAACGCAGTCGGTTGTGCTCGTTTGCGTCAGCAGACGGCGACATTGTGCAAAAATAAAAAAAATAGAAACAGGTTATTTGGTCAATTTACAGCAACAAGACATATCGTCAAAAATATGGATTTTCTTTGTAGCCTATTTTCTTTAAATACATTTTATATTTCCAATAATAAATCCTTATGCCTAAAAATGTCCCGCATGCTTTTGTGAGGCCGGACTACTTCGTAAAGCGGCTGGAATTAAGGAACAAAAGGAGTTTCTATGACAGTAAATAATGGTTTTATTCAATTTTGGAAATAAGTCTCATGCAAAGATACAGCTCTTGTAAACAGTCACATGAAAATATGTTATTAATGTGCATGATTTTTTTTTCCTTTGCTCTTGGTGTCATATCCTGGAATGTACAATTACGCGGAAGTGAAGCTGCATTTAAGGTCATATAAAAATAAACATCGCCTCTGTTTCCCTCTTCCCCAAAACCCCTCTACCTGATATTTCATCAACCGCTCACATTGTTTAAGCTTGTTTTTTTTTTGTTTTTTTTTTACATGACACACCATCACAGTGCGTGATTGCATCGCTTATCGTAGACAGATGTGACCTGTTATCGTGGAAGTGTGCTGCATTCATTTGCGTGGGACACAAGCAAAAAGCTTCAGACACGAACACACAGAGACATTCAGACCCAGGTGTGACTTGGACTCAAGTCTGAGGACGACATAAAAGTAGGAGACAATTTAGTCTTAGGCTCTTAAGGAGACAACGCCGTGAAGATTTTGGGACGGGGATTATCGTTAGCACTGGTTTAGTGTTTTGGCTGTAACTGTTGCTTGACGACCTCGAAGTACAGTACTGATGCTGGTGTGAAGGCAAAGTTCAGTCAGTGACGAAGTTTTTTTTTTTTTTTTTTTTTAAAAAGCCATAACTACGTTAAACTTTAGCCCCGTACTGCACGTGACTTTGAGCACCCAAAGAAGAAGCCGTGATTTCAGCGCCAAATTTGGCTAAAATTCCTTTACAGCTACGGTTGCCGCTAACAACCTGGTGCGGCTACATTGACAACTGCAGTCAGCCCAATGGCTATTTTTAGCCAAGTGGAAAAAAAAAAAACCAGGAAGCTATTTTTGCGTTCTCTCTATAAAACTGTCAGCATTGTGCTCAGTAGGTCAGGATTGTCTCAGCTAGCGAGCTAGTTTCCAGCATGCAAGTCATTGCCGTGAGCTCACTGAAAAAGGGTCAGCTTCCGAGGTCAATCACATGCGACTTCACATTTCCTCTAGTTACACCACGATCCCTGAAGCCTTTTCCAGCAGTAGTAAGAAACTAAAGCCTGTCGTGAGACAATGGGAGAAAAACTCAGTGTAGAGTCAAGATTGATTTCACGATCTTTCTGTATCTTTCACTCATGTTTGCGATAGTTCCCTTCCTCTTTGCGACGTAACAGAGACAGGACAGGAAAATGTTGGAACAGTGATGGAGGTTTCCAGACTTTCATGTACGACCAGAACCAATGGCCTTAGCAACCACAGCGTTATCGCATTACAAGGCTAATGACGCAGACCTCGACTTCAAAGGTGTAAGGAAACGGTAACGTACTCCAAATATATGCTAAGAAAACCACTGAGACTGCTGGTCCCGTTTCGGTAAGTGCGGTTACGCTTGAAGATTAGCGTCATGGCTAAGGTGGAACTTTAGCCCGGGGTATGGTCAGAGTGACAAAGGAAAACATCACAAAAAGCCTTTTTTTCAGAGTTGCTTCAAACCAGTAGGGCGGCCCTGACGGTCACGATGTCAATCCACGTGATGCTGTTAGTAATCACTGCCATTCTAACACCAATTTTAAGAAAATCACTGCAGTGGAAAAGGCAGTCACACCTCTGGAGTGCAAGATTGACAAATCAATAATGCTGAGCTCTGAGGCTACACTGACAACTGTGAGGTTTTTTTTTTTTTTTTTAAAGACAGGGTCAGATGAGGTTTTTGTACGTTGTTCAGAGCAGGCATGGGCAAACTAAGGCCTGGGGGCCGGATGCGGCCCGTTCAGCTTTTTTAATCCGGCCCGCCAAACCTTTCCAAATTATATAATTTGTTTATATTGTCATTATACTTCTGCCTTTTTCCTGCAATACCCACATTTCCCCAATAGATGGCGAAGAAAACAATAGAATTTTAGCCTTTATGCATGACTTTTACATGTCATTTATCATTACAGCTCCATTAGTGTGCCATGGGAGTTCATCAAGTGGACTTGAAGTGAAAAATCAAACATCTCGTTCAGAAGATGCTTGCTAGAATAATCTTCCAGATTTCTTTTTTTTTTTTTTGTCCCAGAGTTTTTGGATGTGTTGCAGACGTCACTTCCTGAATTGTTGAACAACTAGGATAAATCCTCAGAAAAGTTGGTTCTTTTGTTCTCTCGACATAAATGTTGACTGCAGACTTCAGAGTTTTTAAATCATATTCTTGTGTTTTAGCGTAAATGTACACGCAGTACTGACCTTTTGTCGCTAGAATTGAAAAAATACCCCAATTCATCCCTTAAGTACATTCAACATGTATCGACACCATCGAAGTACTATTTAAAAAAAAAAAGGCAATTTTAAATTGAACCTGTTCCCTAGACAGTACATGAATTTTATACTATTTTAACGAGCTAGCCATTAAAACGAGCACTTCCAGATGTACAGGTGCACGTACAGCGAGCGGTGGGGCCGTAGCTTACGCGAAAGGATGTCACAGTTCGGAAAGACCGGTCCGATCTCAGATCGGATCACTGACGGGGGGGGGGGAGGGGATACAGAGGTAGAATGGAGTGTGACGGGGATTGGACGAACATCGGTCACATGAGGGAAAAAAAACAGAGAGGCTTTCTTCGTTGCGTTGTTTGTGCAGCGCCCTCCTCTCTCTTCCCCTGGGATCGTCAAATATCTATATTAGCTTTAGACTCCTAGATAACGTTCCGTAAATGTTCCCAGCAACCATCGCAAAAAAAAAAAAAAAAAAAATAGCCCAGCGTAGTTGAGGCCTTCTGTACAGAATATTTGACGATAAGCATTTCAGTAGATTTAAAAAATAGACATATACATATATCATGCTGTAAATATTCCAGACACCATCATGGTAAATGTTAGACCCCTATTAGAAACACTCGCTAGAATTTTCTGTTAGACAGGCACAGTAGTGTTTTCCTGAATAGGAATGTTAGAAAAAAAAAAGTATAAAATATAAGAAAAAAAACAATAATCGAAGCTAGGCTCTCTCTCTGACCGCGGCTGTGTGACGAAAACAAATCGACTCAAAGATACAAAGGTGTTAGCTGAAACTAAATGTTTACCAATTGAGTTTAAAATATTCAGTTGAGGAGTGTGAAAAGAGGAGAGAGAAGAAATTAGTCAAGGAAAAACAAGCGCCCCCTGCTTTTTACAGTCAGTAGTACTGTGGGTGAACCTCCTCCCTGAAGAGTTCGAAGGCTGCCAGAACGAAGGAGAGAGAGCTTTAGCGGAAGTTCAGCACAGTAGTTGAAGTAAGGCCTCTGGTTTGTTGTGTTGGCAACAAAGGAAAAGCAAAAAAAAAAAAAAAAAAGAGAGAAAATATACATCCGTAACTTAATTACATCTCACTTGAAACGAAATTATATGTGCAAATTGGAAATCTTACAAATATGGGGAGAGTTTATTGTGGTCACCAGGGAGGAGAAAAAAAAAAAAAAAAAAAAAAAAAAAAGCTTTGTGCTCGGGGAGGGTGATTCATCCCGCCCGACCACTTGCGCCGACTCTTTCTTTGCCATCCTCCTGTTTTCTGATTGGTCGACAGGTGGGCGGCCAATGCCCGAGGCTTTCCCTGTTGTTGCAGCGTGAGTTTCATGTCCGGTGAACGCTCCGCTTGAGTTTTTCTACCTCCATCTGTGAAGACACGGATGCAAATAAATGATACCGATACTTCAACTTAGTCGTAGTATGTACTTAGTATGGACCGATACCGATATCAATCCGATACCTTCTTTTTTTCCTCTAACATACGATATCAAGCCGATACCTTCTTTTTTTCCTCCAACATGCCATTGCTTTTTTACGCCATGTCAGAGTCGAACATTCGGGCTTAGCTATCGGATCGGACAGGCTATGGTTGCTTTTTTCCGCTGTTCGATCCCCAAAGCGATACAGATTTTGAGTATCGGTTTGAGGCATCCAATGGTGGCCGTTTACTTCCAGCTAAACGAGTTAAAAATGTAGGCCCGATAATACAACACACACTAAAGTTCACTGCTACGTAGCAGCGGAAAAACGTTAAACCACTGTTACAAGCCGACAGTTTGGCTCACAGGCTAGCTTGGAGCTGATCAGAAACATCGTGTCCAAGAGAAACTCTGGAATGTTTGCTCCTTTGAAGAAGTTACAGATGACGACATTAGCAGCTTTTTCTCACGGTCTGAAAAGTAATGTGGTGATTAGATTAGAGGCCAGACTGAAGGTTCAGTCCACAGAGTGTTGATGGGAAAGAAGTGTCGGTGCGTCGCCGACTAACAATGAAGAAAAGTGAAAATTGAAATAAAAAACGAGGGTAGGGAGGTCGGGGTGCTGTGACTCGGATAATGGATGCTCCTGGCAAATATACAGCGTCTCAGCAAAAGAGGTGAAAACCGCACGCGTCCACTGACTCTCACATGCGTCGCACATTCTGCCTGAGATGAGTTGCTTTCCCCGGCAACACATCAGAGGCAAAGAGCTGAACTGAGCGAGACCGTTCTTGGGTAATTATTCCTAATTCCACTGAAAGTCTCTGAGCGTCTACTGCACAGAAGCACACTAATCTGCCATAATGTTTCTGGATGCCTGCCTATGTCTGTGCAGCTGTTCTTACCAACTGCACAGTGTTATGTTCGAGTGTCATAATGGAACTGATCAATTTTTTTTTTCTTTTTAAATGTAAAAATTGTTATGTTCGAGTGTCATAATGGAACTGATCCATTTTTTTTCTTTTTGAATGTAAAAATTGTTTGTACTAATTACTGTGTACCTATGAAAGCTGTCTAATTGACTGCTTTTATTAGCTAAGCGTATTAGCTTGCGTTGGTCATGTGACCTCTTGAACGTTATTTGCATACCCATGACTAAATATCAATAGTAATTTTGCCTTGAAATTAATTTTTGAATAGCTGTCTTTTTCAATTGTTAAAATGCCTGAGTCGGCCTGGAATTTAAACAGATTGCCTGAAAAACATTTTTCAACTTATTATTATTCTATTTTAAATTATGATTAAAAACAACAACGCACACAATCTTTAACAACTGTATTCTTTCAATTTCGTTATTATAAATCATGTTCATTAAAAAAAAAAAATCCAATCTGGCTCATCTTGATTGGACGCCTGCAATCACGTGACTGGAAAAAAAAACATCCCTGGAGTCAAAAGTCAAAATTTGGTTGCAGTATAGTATAGTTAAGCTTTTGTTACAAAAAAAAAAACATTATTTGAGTCCGAGACTCCTGCTCTAAGTCACACAGCTCTCATCACATCCGTAACGCACCAATCCCGGAGGTCTACGGACTCCGTCCGCTGATAGGCTGCCTGTCGAAAAAACATTTAGTAAGAACTCGATAAGTGCATTAGGCCCAAGAACCAGCCCTCACCTGAAGAGTCACGCGCTTTATCCTCTCCTCGTCCAGCTCTCGTCGCAGATCTGATATCTCTTTCCTGGAAAAAACACAGCGACACTGATGTTATTTTAACGCAATGCTGAGAAACAGAAAACTGCTCTGTATTAAGTGCAGTCTACTGCCTGAACGGAGACTGTGAAATCATTTAATGCGTCCTGACCTTCCACGCACACAGTACCTCTACAGTGCGCTTTAATAAATAACATTATTATTATTATTATATCCAAGCAACATGTTGAACTGGGCGGTCATTACATTTGCTGAGCCTTCAGCAGCTCCACAGACATCAGCAGATCCTTCATTTGGCCCCTCAGCTCCTCCAGGTCGGAACTGGAATCTTCTGACTCCGGTCGGAACCGGTTGCCCTGAGAGACGCTGTTGGAGCTGGAGGCTATCGCTGCCGCTGCCGCCGCCGGGCTGGGTTCATTCTCCGTACTAGTCAGACTGGGCTTTTGAAAGGAAGGTGAATGTGATAGGATGTTTGCTGCTGGCTGTGTAGAAGAAGAAAAAAATAAAGAAAATAAAAAAGTTGAAATTATCATTATTATGAAGGGTATTAATTCAAAGCACTTTCGCTTTGATGCTTCATAAACTTTATGGCTCGCTCAGAGCGTCTTCATTCCTGGGAAGACTTATTCTGAGAAATAAATGAGATTTGGCACCGGCTCGCAGCGAACTCACTTCTCGTCTCACGCCGGGAAAGCACAAAAGATAAGTGCATGAATGAAGTTAATTAAAGGTCACAGAAAGAAAAAATAGTAGCTTTGACCTTTTGTATCGAAAGTCAAGGTAGCAGGGAAAAAAAGAAGAAAGAAGAAAAAAAACTGAAGAAAACCTTCTTTTACAGTTTCTTCTCCAAATATTAAGTAGCAGAAAATTGGATTCAGTAGGTTTTACTGAACAATTCTTACACGTGTACGTGAAATGTTTTACAATTCTGAGAGACAGGTCAGCTACGATAGCTTAACAGCTAAACTTTATAAAATAATAAATACAATTAAGTTGTACTATATTGATCCCATATTTGGGAAATCGTTGTATTAGCCGCAAATATGCAGTTAACGGGCTGCCCCTAGCAAGCGCCGAGCATGGTATTCCTCTGGGAAAGCTAGCTAGTACAGCTAGCTTAATGCTTGTTAGCCGCAGTTTTGCTTCTGAAGCAAGAAAACATATCGTTGTAGATTTTTATTAAGCAAAAGAATACAGATGTCGGATATACCGGTGGCTCATGGCTTGTTATCTCCCAATGGTGTGCAAAAAGGCATATGGCGATCACTTTAGCGTTATAGTGTTAAGCCAAAAGACTCTTGTTTGGATCCTAACATCCATAACAGAGTGAGAAAAAAAAACTGTAGAACTTCCTGATGACGGTTCTGGTTTTGTTCGGTCATTTTCTAAAATGGCAGGTTGAAAAAAATGGGTGTTTCTTCCTTGTGATTTTCAGGTGTCATGGCTGTTCTTCAGACAACTATAGTTCGAAAAACAAGGGGCGATGACCCCTGGATCAGAATCTTAACTTGGTGGGTCAACTTCAGTTCCCTATCATTGCAAATCTGGCCGTCTGAGCCCCTCGGTTATAAGAGCTTCAGGTGAGGATTTAGTCGGCTTACTTCTGTCTGTGTGTGTGGGTGTGTTTGGCTTAATCACTGAGGTCTAATGTTCTGTTGCCCCCCAGCTGTGGAGTAAGCTCTGATTGGTCCCTGTTAATCGTGACCAATCCACTCCAGATACCATCTCAGGTAATTAATGAGAAGCCGAACCTTGAGGAGTAAACAACAGGTGGTGGTTTGATTTTATCTTTTTTTTTTTTAATTCCATCTTCATCGGCCATTGCAAATTTTTTGACGGTACCCGAACGTTATATAATGTTTTACAAATGTTATAAAAAATATTCCAAAACTGTCTGTATTTATTTTCATTTTTTAACATTCAAAACATAACCTGTTCCGCAGGTCAGTCCAGAATGTCCCCGCACGTCACTGCCCCCTATAGGTGCGGCATGGTATTTTCTATCAATATTTAATTTGCGCATTTATGGTCGATCGGAAAGACAAAATACGTCGCACACATTCATTAAATATGAATTAGGAACGTTAGCATGTGTAGCGATCATGTAGGTATATTGGCAATAAATCGAGACAGAAAATGTGACATGTGGTAAAGCTTGTGATTTAAGCCCCATCTACGTATAGTTGCTCCGGTGACACAGTCGGCAACACACGTCATCAACTGAACACACTGCAGGAGCTTAAATTATCATCTTAACACCCAGCATGCATTTGTGGAGGCTTCAATTTCCGGTCCGTCGCCCAGCCACAAGTCTGCAGCCGAAGACGTGAGACGAATGTTGTCAAGGACAATCGCCAAGTCAATGTCAAAAATCACAGTAACGACTAAAATCCACCAACTCTATGATGTTAAATTTTGAGTTTGGTCATTTTAAAATGGATCATTTGGGTTGGTTACAAATACAAACAATATACAGAAAAGGTTTTCTCATATTTAGTAATGTTGAATTGTCTTGATTGGTCACGGATAATCACTATTACGAGTGACAATTAATCATGATTAATCATGATTAACGCACAGCTACCCTGAGATAAAAGAGATTTCATATTTTGTATAATTTTGTTGTAAGGACAAAATGTTGCTAATAATGTTGATTAATCTCAATTAATCACGATTAGTCATTATTAACAAAATCCTTTTGTACCAAATATGGGCAAACTGTGCTTCCATAAAAGCTATGAGTTATTATCTGATGTCTCAAAACTATGCGCTATTGTTGGTTCCATAGCGGTTAGCACGCCTGCCTCGGAAGCAGAGGGTTCGATTCCCAGAAGAACCACATGCTTGACGCTTGCTAGGGGCAGCCTGTTAACAGCATATCTGCTGCTAACACAACAATTTCCCAAATATGGGATCAATATAGTACAAATTTATTTTTTTTATTATTTAAACAACGCGTAACCAAAGTAAAGCTAGGTCGCTTATAATTCATAAGCAAAGTGTTTTCTTATTTTCTGAAGCTGTCGGTGTGATTCCTTCGGTGTAATGCTCAGCAATATGCTATGTTTGTGTGATTATTATAAATGATGTGCTATAATCAGGTGATTTTTCAACGCACAATACTCAGACCTTAAGAACTGTATTGTTGATACATACGGCATTAAAAGAAATATTCTTGGAAATGACCGTTCTGGGCTCCGTTAGTTTTGATTTGGCTCCGTCCTCTTCATCAGCCTTAACGGATTTCTCCACATACGTTTCCTTGCAGGAAGGAAGAATACAGTTAATGGCTGTGTTATATATATATATATATATATACACACACACATATACATACATATATATAAATAAATATATATATAAATAAATATATACATATCCGTACATATACATATATATAGTGTTCCCTCTCTATGTTGGGGTTCTCCTTTTGCTCCCTCAGTACATCACAGATTTTTTTTGTATTTGTTCCGCGGAAGTTTCGCTATATCGCAGTATTTTAAGATCTTTTTTTTTAAACTCCCAATATTTTCGTGATTAAAAAACATTTTCTAACCTACAAAAATTTAATGAAATATACATATCTATATATAAATATATTTACCCATATACATATATACACATACATACACATACATATTCTGTTTTTGCGATTGGCCTATAAACCATTGCAATCAGCCGGCAATGAACTATGTTCCTGACATGTGACATCCACCACATTCCTGTCCAACCCTGCTGCAGTGTTTGTGGTGCAGCTGCAGCTTGTGGGTTGAGAGAATGAGAGGAAAGCCTGCTTGTTTGCACAGCCGTGTGCACAACATTAACTTGTGCTCCGAAAGGCCCTTCAGGCAGGTGCATGGAAGGACAGGTTTAACCTGCTGTGTGAAAAGTCGAGCCATAGAAACTGAAGAAAAACTGAAGGATATCTGGGATAGAATACGGTGACATAGTCATTTTCTTCGTCGTCTTATCCCACAGATTAAACTATAATCGGTGTATTTTGTGTTTTGGTGTGTAACCACTAGGGGTGACAAATATTTGGGATAATCATTGGTGTCTTTAAATTCTTTTATTTTAATCTTCTCTGTAGGGAACATGGGGTTTCCAAAAGCGAATTTTTCTCTTTAGAGTTGACCTGTAAACCTGATGAGGCAGGTTGAGATTCTTTTGATGAAAAAAAAAAAAAAAAAAAAAAAAAGTTTACTCACTGATTGAGTGCCACCAAACTGGGCGGGCAACCTTCTGCCGGGCATTTTTGGTCTGTTAGCGGTGGGGTGAGAGAGCTTTTCTGAGGTATACGACAGCTCATCAAAACTCATCAGATCTGCTGTTGGAGATAACATCAAGGAAACTGATGAAACAACATGACAAGACGGAGTGAACATGAGAACTATGTTATATATATAAAAAAAATAGAAAACACCCAACGGAGCTCTGAGATCTACACACTCCAGGCCAGTTGGTGGAGCGCTGAAAGCTAACGTGACGAAGCAGCATTTAGCTGCTAACAAGTGGAACAAACTACCACAACAAGTGAAGTCAGCTGAGTGAATATTTTTTTAAGCCAAGATTTAAAAAAAAAAATTCTTATACTTACGATTGAGATCTTAATTAATTTTAGTATTTTAATTTTTTTTATTGTTTCTAATGTTCTTCTTTAAATTAAAACGTAATTTAAGCACATTAAGTTCCCTTGTGAATGATTGATCAAATTGTTTTTTTTTTCCCCCTTGTTGTGAACAGTCACAGCCTGAATCCGACCACGACAATGAAAAGATTTTAATTAAGATAACTCCATCACGGATGCAAAAAGCGTTTGCCACAATACTGGAATGAATGGAAATTTAAAACTACAGATAAAAAGGTTCCCCTCAAGGAACAGGAACCGACAGAATCCCACCGACGCCATTAAATCAGCAAGGAACCCGACAAACAAACGACATCATTTCCTAAGACGGGGAAGTGTCCTGCGTCACAGCAGGACAGCTTTTTT